>NC_141604.1:16290812-16373312 GCF_047967505.1 Dipteris shenzhenensis
CTTGCTTCTCAACCTCAAATTGAGCTTTTTCTTTTTGCACCCATCATTGAAGTGCCTGAAATCTAGCCTTCTCCACTTTTGCATTAGGCTATGGAGCTTCTTTTATTTGTGGCTCGAGAGCTGATGTGGATGAGCTTCACTGCTCATTGCTTGGTGGAGGTATAGGCACTTGTGCTTCCTTTTTTGAAGTGGTCCTCTTGTTTGAATTGGAATATTAGGGCCCTTGGTGGCCTCTTTTTGGCTGACATGTAATTACATTCACATGTTGTGATAATATGCTTGCCGGCCCTAGACTTTGATGGTCCACCCCAATAATGCCGATTGAGACATCAGGCTTAGCCTCATTTTGTTGTGGGACCTTATTTTTCATGGGACAATTCATATAGGCATGGCCAATGCCACAATCTCTACAGAGTGGTTCAAAAGTAGCAGGGCTACCACGATGAGGGCACTCTGTGATCTAGTCATTCTCTCCACAACCGTAGCACTTGACATGTGTTGGGCCAAACTTGATTTGTATAGACATGTATTAAACCTTTTGCTCCTTCCATAGAGTACACTGGGTACTCAGCTTCATACTCAAATTGTGAATCCAATTCCTTGGCTTGAAGTTGTTGTATTGGAACTATCGTAGGAGCTAGACTTGGCACTCTTGCATATGGTTGTGGATTTGGATTCCTAAGTAATTGCGAGACTTGGGTCTGGATGGGAACATGATTCAGCCTTGGAGTTGGGGGTGCTTGTGCAAGTGCTGGTTGCCTAAACACTGGGATGGGTGCCGGTTGGTATTGTTGAGGGTGGGGCAGGTTGTTGCACATGTTGAAGATGTAACTATTTTTTTCATGCCCACCGACTATGCAGATGTGGCATCACAACCTTGGTGGTGGATTGGCTTGTGCATTGATCCTAGCT
This sequence comes from Dipteris shenzhenensis, assembly GCF_047967505.1. NCBI lineage: Eukaryota > Viridiplantae > Streptophyta > Polypodiopsida > Gleicheniales > Dipteridaceae > Dipteris > Dipteris shenzhenensis. Next base: position 16,291,725 of record NC_141604.1, read on the forward strand.
CTTAGGATGGGGCATTCATTTTCTATATGATTGGCCATGTAATGTGGACACCATACATTTTCTCACCATGGATAAGTCTGAGGTAGTGGCAGCTAAGACATGAATATTTTGTTCCATGTCCTGCATCATTTCTTCCCTTAGCTTCATGATCATGGACTCTAGGAGATCTTCATTAGAAGTTTCTACAATGGACTTGGATTTTCCCTTTTTAGAGTGCTTATCTCATGCATTGGCTCTTCCATCATCACTGCTAGTGTCAAAGTCGGTCATGCCATCCTCGATGTCAATGGCTGCCACATGAGCAACATTGAATTTTTCATACAATAGGGATCAGGATATCTTCTGCGCATCTTCTATAATCACAAACTATGCACAAGCATATGCTACCCTTCAAATTGTTTAACATCTATCTTAGTTCTTGCCTCATTACCAAAAATATGCAGCCAGGAATAACATTGATACTCCAAGCTAAATGTCTTTTATGAAGCAATCTAAGTTGTGGAAACCAGGGATGCCAATATTGACAAATGATAGAGAGTTCCTCTTTTAGCTTTTTGTGGCCAACTATTGAAGGCATAACATCTTCATCCACCTGAGCATCTTCCAATTCTTGCCATGAATCTGCTCACCTATTTAGTTTTTTTGTATGTGCGTTATAATAGACTATAGTGAGACTTATCGGCTATTAAACTCATAGCAAAGTGCATTAAACTACGTGGAATGGGTCGCACCAAACCATCATCTAATACCAATGATACACCACCAATCACATAGAGGGAAAAATAATCCACCAAGCCACAAGTCCATAGAGAGAATGAACCTGTTCCATCCTTTGCCACTATTCTACACACACAATGATCTCATCGTTGTTGCTCTAGATTGCACCAAACCTTTTCTAGACCTTTAAACCTCTATGGAGGTAAGAACTTTCACCAAACCTCATGAATGACAATTCCTCCTTATATAAGCTCAAATAATAACCATTTTTCATGTTTGATCTTCCTTATATAAGCTCAAACAATAACCAATTTCCATGTTTGAGCCTACATTTATTACCAGAATATGACCCAAGGGGGTCAATGTTTGCTTGGGTGTAGCCATTTTTTGTGAGGTTTAGGGCATTTTTTGTATATAGGTATACTGCCATTTTTTGTATATAGGTATACAGCCTGACCTATAAGTTATGCATTGCTCAATGGAATTCGACAAACTTTGTCTTCAATTGTAGTGCACATTCTAATCTTAAACATGACAACAAAAAAATATGGAATAAAGATTTGGAATAAGACCATTAAAGGCTTACACGTGCTATGTTGCATGTGAAGCATGCATCCTAAGGAGTATAGGATATAATAACTTACTCACAAATATCAAAATTTTGTTTTGCATATACATGCAACAAAGTAATCATTCACTACACTCAACCCAAGTACACACCTAATTGACAGCCTTAGGAATGGTTTAAGGGGCCTCCAATGTTGTGCTAAAATTATGCACACCCATTCAATGGCACGTGTTTGGTGAAAGCTAAAACGGATTGAAGCTTTGGAATCCAAACAAGTAGGATTATTGCATGGTGGTCTTAAAACATTAATAGTTGGTGATATTGGTATCTAGATTCACTCTAGAATTGAAGAATTTAAAAATATGTAGTTTATGCATGTGCAAAGATCTTTTAACACTATTTACAGTTTTGCATTGGTTATTTTTCCATGCACTTGCTTGCTCTATGCTCATAAGCATGCCAAAGGTCATTGCATTTCATAATACATAGCATTAAACCCAATAGCGTACCCTTTGCCCTATTTTTTGAAGAAATGTAGGCGGCATTGCACTTGCTTAGGATATCCAATTTTTTTAATGTCTATAGTTGGAGGGGGGGAAACTATGATAGTTGAAAATTTTGTTGCTCCTGTGAATTTTAAACTTTCACAACTCTCGCTTGCAAATTTTTGAATACCGCAACCTGTACCGCCCTGTAACCTTCACTATACCTTGCACACAAGCTAGCTGGTCTTTACTTAGGTTAGTTGTCTTCTAGTCTTTACCCACCTCATAAGCTAGCTGGTCTCTATTATGGAGGGCCTATTCTCATAGTTCATTGATTTTCACCATGGCATCAATGGCAAGATACAGCTTGTCATGGCTTGCAAGAGAAGCAAACAGAGGTTGCAAGGTAGGAAAGATGAAATCACTAGTTAAGGCACAAGGAACAGATTATGGGTCAAGGAAAGAAATGGAACCATATCAAAATGGAAACGTTGCAAAGTTTGTGAAGGGAGAAACAAACAGAACCAATAAGGCTCCTTGCAGAGCAGTATAGCAGGAAGTACTTGTTGCAAATGGATGCATTTGATCATTGCCATCAAAGCAAAGAATATGAGCTTAGAGCAACTAGTTGCAAAGAGGGCAACATTAGCTATGTTGGTGTCCCATGAAACATAAGAGAAATGGCTTGGGCACATAATGTCAAAGAAGTTGTCAATAATAAGGACCAAATGGCTCTAGTGGTTGGAAAGTGGTAAGTAGTGTGGAAGGAAAGTACAAGCATACCAATCTAAAATAAGAAGGACATTTGCAGAGAGCAGACGGGACACAAAAAGTTTGACGAGCACATCATATACAATGTAGGTTAGTGGTTGCCTAAACTAGCCCAGTGGTAGTCTGTGATTGAATTATTTTGGAATAGTTTAATTGTTTATTTTTAAACGAGGTTGGCTTTTGTCCTAAGAGAGCTTGGTGGCTGTGTCTTTGAATGAGTTTTAAAACAGTTTAATTCTTTAATTTCTATGCCGAGCTAGCTTGGACTTAATGTAATTGTGCTAAACTAGCTCGATGGTTGGAACATCATAAGACCATGCCTGGTTCATGTCAAACACCAGTTATGTGATTGTTCTAATCTAGCATGGTTGAATAGAAATTAATAGCAATATATGTCACAACACAACAATATATTATTATTGTCTAATTGATGACTAGCCTAGTGGTTGAAATTGATATGTTTCCTAGTAGTTAAATTAGTTAAATTTAATTTCCCACTGGTTTAGGTCATATACTAGTTAATTTCAAAATCCAGTTGGTTTGGACTTAATGTGATTATCCTAAACCATCCCGGTAGTTGAAACATTACCAAGCTGGTTCAAGCTAAATAACAATTATGGGATCGAAATTGTGGTTGAACAAAAATACAAAAATGAACATTAGTATATTATAATTGTTTAATTGTTAAATATCACCGAGCACTTTCAACATGTCAGACAATCAGTTATGTGACTGTCCTAAATGAGCCGGTGGTAGAAATTGTCTTGTTTTCTAGTAGCTTAGTAGCTTTGATTAGCTTAATTAGATCGTGTCTTTTTGCAAGTATAAAAATATATCATCGAGCCATGGTTTAGGTCAGACCAACCTAGTGGTTGAAATTGTGACTATCTGAAACCAACTCAGTTGTTTTGTTTTACTAGTAGCTTGATTAGTTTAATTGTTATCTTGATTAGTTTAATAATTAGCTTGATTATATGTGACTGTCCTAGACTAAAATTGTTTTGTTTTACTAATAGCTTGATTACTTTAATTATTAGCTTGGTTATATGTGACTATACTAAACCAGCTCATGAAATTATGGTTTAACAGAAACACAAAAATGAACAATGATATATTGTTATTTTCTATTTGTTAGTGCCCTATTCAGGCCAGACACCAGTTATGTGACTGTCCTAAACCAACCCGGTGACTGAAATTGTTTTTTTTTCTAGTATCTTTCATTACTTTAATTATTAGCTTGATTAATTTAATTAGGTTGTGTTTTTTGCATGTACGTCAATATATCCCTAAGTTGGTTCAGGTCAGACACCGCTGGCCCCGTCGTTGATTTTGTGATTGTCCTAAACCAGCCCAGTTACATTCTTTTACTAGTAGCTTGATTACTTTAATTATTTGACAAAATATGCTTGCCTTAGGATCGATGGAGTGCTCTAAGGTGGATGGAGCCTATGTGGAGACATGATGAAGAGAGTGCTCATGACATGTACCTCAAGTCAATTACGTTCCAAGATAGATTAGCTTGGACTCATAAACAGAATCTTGAGTGAATGTGCATTTTTCCATTCAACAATATATGATAGGCTTCTTATATAGAGAGAGCCTTTAGAATAGTCAACACATGTGGGATCCTCTGATCCACATCTCTCCTTGTGGATATCATTGATCCACATCTCCACATCATGTAGTCCACATCCTAGGGTGGCTACTTTAATACATCCTATACCATACCTTAGCCTCTAATATGTGCTCATGGCACCATATCTCAACACCTTCACTTGGTGCCATGATCCATTGTCTACTGCAAGGTGGTCAGATGTGAGCTACAAATCCATCACCTCCCCTTATTGCATACATTGCTACTTAAGGTGGTCAAGTGTGGTTTTTGCATGTTAATACCTCCCTTGGGTGCTTTCATGGGTACTCTCAGGTGGTCACGCTTGTTTTACAAACATGTGGGCTAAAGGTGGGAAGGTTTTTCTTCTCAATACATGTTGTTGATGGTGTTCTCTTCTTTGCTTGATGTAGCTTGATCCATGATGCTTTGTTCTTTCATGTGCCTTAATGCTTTATGTGGTGCTATGGTCATCTCATGCACTTGTGCTTTTGGCATGTGTTGTGCATTCATGCATCGATTTGTCATTTGTTGGCAAAGGTCTTCCCAGTTGATTTCTTTCAATATTGGTAGTGTCTAATTGCTAACAATGATTCTGATCTAACATGCATGTAGAGCTTTAAAAAATGATCACTTTTCTTTTTTGGAGTGTGTGCAAATTCTTCCTGGATTGGAAGTTACAGCTTGTTGAAGTTTTTAGGAAGAAGAGGGGGCCTTAATGATGTGGCACAAGAATTCACATGCAGATTCCAAAGTGTGCTTATTAAGGGGTTACATGCTTAGGTGGCACGTGGCAACCTTTTAACCTAGCTTAGTTAACCCAAGGTATAAAATTTAACCATGGTCATCTTTGATCTAACCATAGAGCTAACCCAAGGTCAATATTGACCTAGGCTTATCTGCCAGGTGTCATTTGTGGAGAACCTTATCAAGAAGCACCTTTGAAATTTTAAGGCGAGGCAAGTGCGGTGTGGCGTCAAACAGGTGGTGGCAGTCTTGCAAGAGACTTTCAGCTGAGGTAGATGTCGAAGAGCCGGTGCTAGCTGACAGTGAACTGAGAGCTCAAAGATGGAGTCGAAGCCTTTGAAGGAGGCTATGGGCAGTGTTCAAGCCAAAGACTTCGGTGGTCGACAGCACCAGGTGCTGGAGGTCACTATTGAATTTAGTGTGTGGTAATAGAGCTAAGAGCGGAGCAATGCTGGAGTCGAATGAGTTCTAGAGATTGTTTGGAGCTTAGAGTCTTGTTGGAGACTGAGTCACTGTTGGCTTGTAGATGGTTGGCATCGCGAGGATCAACTCTGGCAACCCGTTTGACATTGGGTTTGGAGGCGCTCTTGGAGATAGCTCTCAGGATCTTGGAGGTTGATGTGAGCGGGGCTGATGCAGTCATTGGGATGTGGAGCACCTACAGAGCATAGAGATGGCAAAGGCATTTATGAACCTTGAGCTACTACGTAATGGGTGTTCGTTGTGTGTTAGCTACATTGTTGGAGTCGTTTGCCAGCTATTGTGTTGGTTGTTGCTAAGGGCTGAAGGTCGAGTTGTTGGTAGATGCAGTCGCGCTATAGCTAGAGTGATTGTAGGAGCTAGGAGACTGCACTGGTGCCCATTGGAGGTTTCTTAGCGATGCGCTAAGGAGTCGAAGCTTTGTTTGATGGCTATTATTGTAGCCAATCATTGGCTCAATTAAAGGAGGACTTGTAGAAGAGCTTGTAAGAGCTTTTGGTGGTGTTTGTTGGTGCCTCTTTATGCGGGCATCATTGGAGGTTGCTATATGTCATATGGAGCCACAGTTGTTGATGGGGACTAGGAGTCAACCGTTGGGAGCCGGGTGAGCTCATAGTCATTGCCAAGGTTGCTCATTTGGAGAGGCTGTTTGCTAAAGATGGGTGTAAGTAGGGCTTTGGGCTCTCTCTCCCTCTCGAAAGCTTTTCTCTCAAATCTCTCTCAAACAATAGAGAAAACTCAAGGATCTCTCAGAAAATCTCAACAAGGCTTTTCTCACAATCTCTCACAAAGGGAAACTCACTCTCTATTGGAATAAAGCTAGAGTCTTTCAATGAACGGAAATGCATGATGGGAATTTCTCTAGGTAGAAGAGAACTCTCAATCTAAAACTAAAACTAATCTTGGAGAAAACATGATCTCCTAAGGCATGTCTACAACTAATCTAGGAGACTATACCTAAGCTCTGATACCATGACAAAATATGCATGCCTCAGGATCGATGGAGTGCTCTAAGGTGGATGGAACCTATGTGGAGACATGATGAAGAGAGTGCTCATGACATGTACCTCAAGTCAATTAGGTTCTAAGATAGATTAGCTTGGACTCATAAACAGAATCTTGAGTGAATGTGCATTTTTCTATTCAACAATATATGATAGGCTTCTTATATAGAGAGAGCCTTTAGAATAGTCAAGACATGTGGGATCCTCTGATCCACATCTCTCCTTATGGATATCCTCGATCCACATCTCCACACATCAGGTAGTCCACATCCTAGGATGGCTACTTTAATACTTCATATACCATAACTTAGCCTCTGATATGTGCTCATAGCACCATATCTCAACATTATTACCTTGATTAGTTTAATTAGTATCTTGATTATATGTGGCTTTCCTAAACTCAAATTGTTTTGTTTTACTAGAAGCTTGATTAGTTTAATTATTTTCTTGATTATATGTTTCTATCGTAAACTAGCACAGTGGTTGAAATTGTTTTGTTTTCTAGTAGCTTGATTAGTTTAATAAGACTCCATCTTTGCACATACTGTGTTTTGTTTTGTTTTCCTCCTAGCGGTGTAAAAAAGGGGCTCAATGAGGGCCCAATATGCTTGTTTGCACATGTGTGAGGAGATGGAGGTGTATCTCAAATTTATAGCTCAAAACCCTTGCATTTTGATTAAGCAAAAGAGATTTGAGCATTCTAAGCCCTGGTGCATCAGGAAACTCAAAGATAGGAATGTGTTCTATTGCTTTTCACACATAGACTTTGACCTCGCCTGGCAAGCTATGAATGACTTGAGATCTGGTAATGTTGGAGACCAAGTTTGGTAGCCTAAGGTCTTTGTAGGAGCCAATGGTCTATCCAAATGAAATGAGGGAAGAAACCCTATTGCTCTAAAATGGCACCTGCATGCATTATAGTCTAAAGAAGAGGCAATTTGATGTCTATCCAAATGAAATGAGGGAAGACAACCTTGTTGCTCTAAAATGGAGGAGATTTGAACATGTTAATGTTGAAGGGTTAGAGAAAAAGAGATGGCTACTATCATATAAGAGCACTCAGCCAAGGGAGCTTATAGATCACTTGGTTCAAGCCATCCCAAAATATGTGGTTCATAATTTCATGACCAGTTGGCAAGATAAAGTAGTCCGAGGATGTGCCCTGCCAATTTTCCCAATGACACTATTATCTCTGTCATAGATTTTATAGAAAATTACTCATTTCAAGAACAAAATGGGATACAAAGTGCTCACTACTGGTACAACAAGAAAATACAAATTCTAGTGCATATCACATACAGTCATTTGCTTGATTCTTCTACCAATTGATGCCAATCTGCTTGTTGAGTCCACATCAATGTAAGATGATCCCCATGTACAAGGAAACATTAAACAACATTGCGTAGTCAGATTGTGCTACCTCTCAATTTAAATCAGCCCGTGGATTCTACTTTGTCTGAAGGTTTAAATCCCTAACCATTTTAAACATGATGTGAAATTTCTTTGGGTCTAGCCATGGCAATTGTGAACATGATGGATGTGGTGCTGTTATTAAGCGAGCTCTATTTAAATACCAATTAACATGCCCTCAAGTAAAGCTCAATGATGCCCATGATGCTATAACCTTGCTTACAACCAACCTCTCCAAAGGGGCGCAATCAACATATAGTAATGTGTCTAGTGTTCCAGAAGTGAAAGTGAATGAAGTGCAAAGGATAAGCAGGCACAATTGTGAGGTCGTTTAAAAAGGAACTCATAGCTTGTACAAGATATGGGGCTTGTCTTTCTCAAAACAAGAAATTATGCAGTGTGTGCATCATAGAGGATCATGACAATTATGAGGACATTGAAACTATGAAGAGATGGGAACCAATTCAAGTTTTCCCTCTATGTGAAGATGGAGCAACAAACAATGGAGAGACAAAATATGACTGACTCTAGTTTGGGTAATGTTTCAATGACCTCACTAGCTATTTGGAAGAGGGGGATAACTTTGCAATTGTTGACACCTCTGGGGACAATGAGGAAGATGACCCATACTATTGAGATATCGAGCTCCACTCGTGATATGCCAGGGTGACCGTTCTGCATTTATGTCACCGACTTGTTAGCTGCAGATGTGGTTGGTACACCGCCCATGAATAATAGCTGGATGACAGCTATCCTTATCTACACTAGTTTGTGGCTCAGTTAGTATGCCACCTTAGTTAGCTGAGTTTGGTTTGAGACCCACATATAGGGTTCTTCTATTTCTTTATACTAGAGTTCTTTTGGCTTTCACAACTAAGAAGAGGAAAATTGTTTTCAGCCTCCACCTTTGTGTGTATTCCCCCATTGTGTATGTGAGAAAGCTGCAAGTGAGACTCCTTCCTTCTCTCCCACTATCTTCACATGGTATCAGAGCCTTGTGCATGGTAAGGAGCTCAAGAAAGCAAACCAAGTTCGCGGTGTCCTGGTAAGAGGACCAGTGTTACTTTCCTTTCTCGAGTTTGGGAGCAAATCTCTGTAGGTAGCACAGGAGAGTGCAAGAGTGCATTGTTTCAGATTGAGACGCCCTTCGTGGTGTGGTGACTTTATTTTTCTGATTCGAGGCCATTTCGAGGCCCATTTTGGTGGCAAAAGATTTCCACAGGCACTGAGAAAAAGGTCCTGTTTTTGCTATGCAACCACTGCTCTGCAGGTCAGTGGAAAGTTACCACAGATTTTGCATCGTATGCCTATGCACAGAGATACTGGGAGTTACAGAATCATCCTTATTGCTTGTTGATGCAAAATCGTCACTAGGAAGTGACTGTGTGGTCAAATACCACTTTCGTCAGTTTTGCAGATTTGCCCTTGTGAGGCAGAAGTGAGGCAGAAGCTGTGTTTTTTACAGTGACAGAATATTTTGCAGTGTTCTGTAATGGCGTCTGATTCTCTTTCACAGATTGTCACTGAAAAGCTTGATAAGAACAACTTTCAAGCATGGAAGTTTAGAATGACGAATTTCCTTATGGGAAAAGGCTATTGGGAGTTCATTACAGGAAATGAAGAAGAACCAGTTCTTCCTAATGTTCCCAATCAACAGGAAATGCAGGCATTTAAACGATGGCATGAGAGAGCCAGAAAATTTATGTACTGGCTGTCTATCAGTATTTCAGATTCTATGATTATGCATATTCAGGATGCAAGTACGCCAAAGGAGGCATGGGATACTTTGGCAAAAATGTACAGCACAAATACGCAAGCCAGGAAAATGCAGCTCAAGCAGGAGTTGCATAATGTGCAGAGATAAAATATGAGCATCAACGACTACCACATGAAGGTGAAGAAAATTGCAGATGCACTTACTTCCATTGGGTCGCCAATGGAAGATGATGATCTAGTTTCTGTGACCTTGAATGGTCTAGGAAAGGATTATGCACAGTTCCAGACATCCATTGCCGTCCGTGAAAAATTTTCTGATTTTGAGGAGTTGTTTGCTCTTCTAATTTCTGAAGAGCAGAGAAATGGTGGTGCATCTTCTTGAGAAGGAACTTCAAAAGAAACTGTCTTCTACTCAAATGCTGGAAGAGGTAGAGGAGGCCGATCTAGAGGCCGTGGTAGAAATCAGAATATGCAACAAACTCAAGAAAACCAGTCCTTTGGAGGAGGACATGGTAACTCTAGAGGCAGGGGGAGCCAAAGAAGTCGTGGTGGATGGCAGAGAGGCCAAAATGCAAACACGATGTTGAATGCTACTATTGTGGTAAAATGGGTCATATGGCTAAAGACTGCTACAAAAAGTAGAATGACATTATGAATGGAAAATTGCAGCAAGGCAATTATGCATCCTCTAGTGGACAGGGTGATGACAGAAATGAGCATTTGTTTATGGTGCAGCACATGACCAATTCTGTGACAAGTGTAGAATAAAGTAATGATGTGTGGTATGTTGACTCAGGTGCGTCAAACCACATGGCAGGTCATGCAGAATGGATGCAGGATGCAAGGAAAATGGAAAGACCAGGATTTGTGGAGACTGGTGATGATACTACACATCCTATTGTGTAGATTGGTAAAATTCCTTTGTCTATGCAGGATGGGAAAAAGAAATACCTTTCTGATGTATTTCATGTCCCGAATATCACCAAGAACCTGGTTTCTATTGGTCAAATGGTTGAGTAGGGCTTGCAGGTCAGATTTAATCCTCATGGATGCTTTGTTGAGGATATGAAAAATAACGGTCGCTTGATAGCAAAAGGAAAGAAGAAGGGTAGGATGTTTACGTTGGATGTGGACATGCCTGAATTGAGTGCAGCAATGTTTGCACATGGGACCATGTAGTTGCAAATATTGATATCTGGCATAAACGCATTGGTCATGTTAATGTACAGCGACTTAAATCAATGCAGGCCCAAAATATTGTTGCAAGATTGCCTAAATTCAAGGTTGCAAAAATGCATAAGGTATGTGAAGCCTGTCAATTTGGACAACAAGCAAGGAAACCATTTCCTAGACATGTTCAAGAGAGTAAGAAGCCATTGGAATTAATCCACTCTAATGTGTGGACTACTAAAGTTGCATCTATTGGAGGCTATCATTATTTTGTCACTTTTATTGATGACTATAGCAGAAAAGTTTGGGTGTATTTTATGAAAAAGAAAAGTGAAGTGTTTGGGCATTTCAAAGCTTTTAAAGCTATGGTTGAAAAAGAAACAGGCCTACAAATAAAATGCCTAAGGTTAGATGGAGGGGGAGAGTACCTCTCAAATAATGAGTTTGCAAGGTTGGTGGAGGAGCATGGTATAAAGCAGCAATATTCATGCAGTCATACCCCACAGCAAAATGGACTTGCAGAAAGGAAAAACAGGCATATTGGAGAGGTATCTCGGGCCATGCTAAATGAAAAAGACCTACCAGATTATTATTGGGCTGAAGCAGTTGCTACAGCAGCTTACATAATAGCTTACATAATGAATAGGACTCTCACTGCAGCAATACATGGCATGACGCCAGAGGAGATGTATACTGGTAGGAAACCAGATATTTCTCATTTGAAAATTTTTGGTTGCATTGCCTATGTTCATGTGCCAGATGAGTTGAGGTCCAAGTTGGATCCAAAAGCTGAGAAGTGCATCTTTATTGGTTATTCTCTATAGCAAAAAGGGTATAGATGCAATAACCCTTCTACTCGTAAGTTTACAGTGAGCAGAGATGTTGTTTTTGATGAGATGAGCAGCTGTATAAACCAATAAATGTGATTCACGATATAGATGCACAAAATGGTAATGCTGCACAGAATTCACAACAGTAATCACAAAATATTAGTGGACCTGCAGTGTCCTCTAGCAGTGGTTCACATACTTCGCCATGGACAGGCAGATTGAGATCAGGAGAATCTTCTCAAAGCAATGCAGATAGTGGTATGCAGGTATCACGAAAAGGAAAAGAGAAGGTAGATCAGCCCATGTTTGATGTGAATGTAGGTCACTCTTATGTGGATGGTGAATCCAGTGGCTCAGAATAGAGCATTGATGATGAGTTGGGTATTCCTTCTATTGTTACACCTAGAGTAAGGAAGACCAGGGATGTTTTGAGAGCACCTGGAAGTGAGCCTATTTTGCGCAGGTCTACCAGAGTTAGGTATCCTATGGATAGGCTGAAATATGATGGATTTATAGCCATTCACTATGCCTATATGGTCAAAGTGATACAAGAACCAGAACCCACTTCTTTTGAGCAAGCCATGGGAAAAGAAAAATGGGAGAAAGCCATGGATGAAGAAATGGATGCCTTGGAAGCAAATGCTACATGGGAATTGGTGCCTTTGCCTAAAGACAAGAATACAATTGGCTATAAGTGGGTTTATAAGGTGAAGCACAATGCAGATGGTTCTATTAATAGATACAAGGCAAGATTAGTTGTCAAGGGGTATGCACAGACATATGGCATTGAGTATGAAGAAACATTCAGTCCGGTTGCAAGGATGGCAGCTGTAAGAGCAGTCATTGCTATGGCTGCATCAAAGGGATGGTCTTTACATCAAATGGATGTAAAGATTGCCTTCTTGCATGGTGATTTGCAAGAAGAGGTCTTTATGGAGCAACCACCAGGTTATGTTCATGCTGTTCATCCTGAGTTTGTTTGCAGGTTGAAGAAAGCCTTGTATGGCTTGAAGCAAGCACCTAGAGCATGGTCTGACAAGATAGAATAGTATCTTTTCACTATTGGCTTTTAGATTTCCAAGGCAGATTTCTCACTTTATGTGAGAAAAACAGAGAAAGGTATTATGCTGCTTGTCATTTACGTTGATGATTTGATCATCACAGGTGATAGTGATGAAGATATCCTTCATGTGAAAATGCTATTGAAGCAGAAGTTTGAGATGAAGGATTTGGGAGAGCTGCGTTATTTCTTGGGCATTGAGGTGATTAGATCACCAAGTTGGATACGGCTCTTACAGAGGCAGTATGGATTGGACATGCTATACAAATATGGGATGACAGAGGCTGTAAGCCTATTTCAGTTCCTTGGAGCAGAATGTGAAGCTGAGTGCAGATGCAAGTGAGCTTCTGGAAGACCCTACTATGTACAGACGCATAGTAGGAAGTTTGATTTATATGACTATTACTAGGCCAGATTTGAGCTATGTTGTTGGATTGGTAAGTCAATTTATGCAGGCTCCAAGGAAACCGCATATGGATGTGGCTAGACGCATACTCAGGTATGTGAAGTCCACATTGCAGTATGGACTATTTTATGAGGCTAGGGTTCAGATACAGTTGCATGGATACACTGATGCTGATTGGGCTAGTAGTATTTCTGATAGACGATCTACCAGTGGATATGTGTTCGTTCTATGAATCTGTGTAGTCTTAAAAAAAGAAACAAAAATGTGCAGAGGTATAAACCAAGACAACCTTGCCCATTTGGATCAAATATGAATGTCATGGCCATGCCCACATCCTTTGTGACCTTGTCCTTGTACTCTTGCACTATCCTTGAGTCCACCATGTTGTAGTCCATGTCTTGAAGTTGTGGTGGTGCAATTCTTTGAAGATGGCAATATCTTGACACTGTCCTTAGAGTAACATATGTTGCATTACACCAATACACATTCTTCTTTTACAAAGAATAATACTTCTCCCCAACATGTCTTACCTAAATCCTCATGAATTATAGTGAACTTACCTATGAATCCCACTCCTTAAAGTCTAAACAGAATACATCTACCATGAATAAGAGCTCTTCGAAAAATCATAATAAATTTTTCCAATGGAGTGATAGATAAAACATGTATAGAGATAGAAAGACTTACAGAGTGTGATGGTATCCTAGATTGATTATTGATGGAGGCAAGCGCATGTGTTTTCCCATATACATGTGCTACACATTTGTAAGCCATCCTTTCTTTCCAATCTTGAACTTCAATATTCACCCCTTCTACTCATCCATGTTATCACCTCTCTTGCTCTTGGGTAGCTTATATGGACCCTTGGATGATCCTTTCATGACTAGTCATATAAGTTGTAGGTGCAAGGGATTGACTCACCCAAACCATTTTTAACGTTATGGGACACACAAGAGGTCATAATAATGCATGGAATTCTAGCCCTTCTCCTCGCCATGCTTGAAGAACTTATATTTAGGAGGACTAGAGGTCTTAGTAGTAGCAAGAATAGAACTCCAACACATGGCAGTGTAGCTTAAAGGGTGAGAAAAACACTAGCAAAGGCTAAGGGGAGAGAGAGAGAGAGAGAGAGAGAGAGAGAGAGGAGGGGGGGGAGCAAGGTGGGGTAGAGAGAGAGAGAGAGGGGGGAGGGGTGCAAAGCAGCAAGGGGTTTGAGTAGGTAGGGAGAGGGAAGAGGAAGGATAGAGGGAAGAGCAAGAGAGAGGAGACCCAAAAAGAGTGGGAAGAGGAGGGGGAAGCTCAAATTCAGACTTTAGAGAGAGAAAATAGACCCAATTAGAGCAATGGACTAGAGATAGAGAAAGGAGAGAATCAAAATTCACCCCATAGGGCCCACCATATCTTGAATGCAATTTGGGACTCACTTGGGGAAGGTGCACATGGGAGTAGGGTTAAGCATGGGTTAAGGGGGAAGGAGATGGTTTGGGTGGTCCCTAGTGTAAGGGGGACAACCAATACAGCCTCTCTACATGCCTAGCCACCCTCCATCTCAACATGCCATTGTCCCACACCTCTAGCACTCTCATTTATCCACCTCAAATCCCTTGAAATTAGAAGCTCTAATTGGATACCCTTGTGACACTGCAAATCTCTCCTAATGGGGTGATATTTACAAATCCATCAAAGGCCAATGCATCAAATAATATTTATAAAAGATAATGGGGGATATTTATATAACCATCAAAGGCCAATGCAATTCAAGTGATTTCACTGCTATAGGTAAGGTGTTTGCTTGTGGTACACATTGGCTTTTCACAAAGTTATAAATATTTCCCAACACACCAATGGAACAAGGTCACAATGAAAAGAGGAACTTTATAAAAAAAAGGTCTCCAAATTGTAATGGGTGATATATATAATTCCATCAAAGGCTAATGAAATCCAATTGATTTCCCTTGAGCCTAATTTTAGTGTTTCCTTTCATGTGCTAAAGTTCATGTGATGAAAATATATAAAATATCTTTCCATGTGTTGAAAATGTCATATGCTCCACTATCATATTACTATCTAGTACTATTTAGGTATCACTATCATATGCATTCAAATGCTATGTATGAAGTTGATCTCATGTCTAGTGAGAAAACCCATTCATGTACCTAAGTGACTCCATCCCTACCAAAAATTTCATGAGGTCCCTTTCTTTTAGTGAGTCAATCTATATACGTAACTAATGTACCTAATTACCTTACAAAACTCAATTTCTGCCAAAAAAATGCATGAGATCCAAAACAATCTCGAACAAAAATGCATAAGATCAAAAATTTTCTCAAACAAAGCAATTCCACACCCACTACCATGCTTGTTCCTCATCTATTAATGGTTGAGAAAAAAAGTTTTATATTAAACTAAGAACATAATATGTTTTCAATAGATCTTCTGTCAAGCACAAAAAATAATTCGTGTTTCATAAAGACTACTATTTAAGAGTCAAACATAGTTGTTCTCTTTACTGCAGTAACCCTTCTTGATCACTGACTATAGAGGCAAAGTCCTTCACGTAGAGAGTTGACCCCTCAATAAACATGGGCTTTCATCAATTTTATAATCTTAAGCCCTTTTTTGTGGAAAAACTAAAGGAAAGGAATACTTGCTATTGCCTCTATCATACAAGAATACTTGTTGTTACATTTATCGTACAAGGATAGATTTGTTGTGACTAGCTATGAAATAAATGAGACAAGATATGACGTCTTTGAATTGGGATATATGTGATTGATTATGCAAGGTATGTAGGCCAAAAGGGGAAAATATGTGCTTGAGTCCTTACATTGTAAATGTCAGGAATGTCCAAAACCTTTCTTTTGCCCATATGAGTTGAATGATGAAAATAGTAGTGAATTGATAAGCTAGAAAACCTTTGAGTTTTTCATTGAGAATCAAAAAAACGAGAATCAAACTTGTATATAAAGAAACAACTCCATCCACCATCATCTCACAAATCTTGCACCTCTTAGAGGCTCTTTTCACCCAAAATTAAAATTGTACTTATTGGAAGTACTCTCAATTTAAAGAGTGTATCGAAAAAATTCCAGAGGATGTGGTGGCATTGATTGTCAAAATTAAAGAGAACTATTTTTAAAAATCCAATCAATGCATTAGCATAGCCAATGGGATGAAAGAGAGGAAATAAGAGAGGGGAAAAGAATAGAAAGAAGAGAAATAAAGAGGGGAAAGAGAATGAAAAAAGAGAGGGGAAAAGAAGAAAAGAGAGGCAAAAGAGAAAAAGAGAGAAAGCATATGCTTATGCTTATGCATGAGCATATGAGCCAATGCTCATGCATAAGCATAAGCATAGGCAAGTGCTTATGCTCATAAGCATAAGCATAATCATAGGCAAAAGATAGGAAAAAAGAGATGAAGCAAGAAAGCATATGCTTATGCTTATGCATGAGCATAGGCATAGGCAAATGCATACGCTTATGAAAAGAGGTAAAAGAGGATGAAAGAGAGGAAATAAGAGAGGGAAAAAGAAGAGAAATAAGAGAAAGAAAGAGGGAAAAAGAGAAGGAAAAAAGAGAGGGGAAAAGAAGAAAAGAGAGGAAAAAAGAGAAAAAGAGAGAAAGCATATGCTTATGCTTATGCATGAGCATGTGAGCCAATGCACATGCATGAGCATAAGCATAGGCAAATGCATACACTTATGAAAAGAGGTAAAAGAGGATGAAAGAGAGGAAATAAGAGAGGGGAAAAGAAGAGAAAGAAGAGAATGAAAGAGGGGAAAAGAGAATGAAAAAAGAGAGGGGAAACAAAGAAAAGAGAGGAAGAAGAGGAAATAAGAGAGGGAGGGAAAGAGGGGGGAAAGAGGGAGGAAAAGAGGAAAAGAGGGGAAGAAGAGGGAATAAGAGAAGAGAGGGGAAGAGAGGGTTCCTATGCCCATCACTGTAGCTAGCGCGCTAGCTACAGGCCAATACAAATAATAGAAATAAAAAAAGAAAAAAAGAGAAAATCACTTTCTTACCTGGAAAAGTACCACTCGGTGTTTCATGGATTGGCCCTGAAATTGAGAGGAAACATACCATTTTTCAGATAACTAGTTAGAGGAAGGAGGAGTCTGGAGAAGCAACTTTCCAAAGGGATGAGAAAAGAAGGGATCAAGGAGGATCAAAGCACCATAAGGTAGACATAGGGTAGCAAGCAATCAATCTATTGCAATGTGTGTTCTCAACAATACATGATAGGCTTCTTATATAGAGAGAGCCTTTAGAATAGTCAAACCATGTGGGATCCTCTCATCCACATCTCTCCTTGTGGATATCCTCAATCCACATCTCCACATCTTGTAGTCCACATCTTAGGGTGGCTACTTTAATTCTTTCTTATACCATACCTTAGCCTTTAATTATGTGCACATGGCACCACAACTCTCAACACCTCCCCTTGGTGCCATGATCCTTTGGCTACTACAAGGTGGTCAGATGTGAGTTACAAATCCATCACCTCCCCTTAGTGCATGCATTGCTACTTAAGGTGGTCAAGTGTGGTTTTTACATGTCAATACCTCCCCTGGGTGCTTTGATAGCTACTCTCAGGTGGTCAGGTTTGATTACAAAATATAGGCAAGGTTGGCAAGGTTTTTTTTGTTTCTCAATACATTCCATTGATGTCACCTTTTGGCTCATGGCTTGATGACGACTCCACATAGTTGACTTGTTGATTATTCAATCTGCAATCTTCTTCCTTGTGTCCCAGCTTCTTGCAATGATGACACTTTGGTTTGTTCTTCAATCTACAGTCACTTTGATAGTGACCCATCCTTCCGCAATGGTAGCATTTCAGTGATGTTTTACTGAATAGTGCTTGTTCTTCATTATAGCTATTGAGTGTTGATGTTGATGTCGATGCCTTCAACTCTCTTTCTTTTTCGAGAAGAGAGGATACACATTCTTCAAACTTTGGATCTGGCAAATTCTTCAAAGTGGTTGTCAATGCACTATACTCTACAGGCATGCTTTTAAGGAGAATTGCAAGTGCATCTTTCTCTCCTACTTTTGCATTTATGCCCTCTAGTTGAGTCATAATGCTTTTGATTTTGTTGACAAATTGTGCCATGGATTCATTGAAGCCCATGTGCATACCATAGAATTCAATTTTAAGATGGATTTCTTGGTTTTTGGCTTTTGCACCAAACACTATGTTCAACTCATCCCATGCATCCTTGGCATGATCTTTAGAGTCTATATGATGAATTATGTTTGGGCCTAAGTGCAATCCAATGAGTGATAGTGCTGCTTCATCTTTTTCCTTCCAAGCATCATTTTGTGCAGTGGGTATGTCTTCTTTTACAGTTTTCCAAAGCTTTTGGTGCATCAGGAGATATCTCATTTGTGTAGACCATGTGTGAAATCCTTCCCCGGTGAACTTCTCAACAGTTGGTGTGCGGATTGCCATTGCAAAGGTCTTACCAGTTGATGATACTTTCAAATCTGGCAGTGTCTAATTGCATACAATGATTCTGATTTGACAAGTGCGTAGAGCTCGAAAAGATGATCACTTTTCCTTTTTGGAGCATGTGCAAATTCTTCCTAGATTGCAAGTTATGGCTTGTTGAAGCTTTTGTGAAGAAGAGGGGGCCTTGATGATGTGGCACAAGGATTCACATGTAGCTTACAAATTGTGCTTAGGTGGCTCTATGCCACATGGAAATGTTTTAACTCAGCTGAGTTAACGCAAGGCTAAGCAAACTTAACTATGATTCAAGCAATTGAACCTAACCCCACTAACCTAACCACCTCCGTTAATTTTAACCACATACTCAACCAAGGTTCAAGACATTCAACCATGGTTAATTTTGATCTTTGCCACATGTCACTCTGCTACACCTTAGAGAAGACTTTGGATTTCTGAGGATGATGGCGATCGATGGCCGGTGGCGACTCTTGCTTCTGGGCTGCGTCGTCGATTCGATGGGAGCTTGGCCTTGCCTCAGCTTTCTACCTTGCTATGTGAACGTTAGGAAAGTTGCCTTCTCTAGTAGTTGCCTCCATTTCTTCTCCTGCCATTCCTCTGTTGCTCCAACCAAGCCCTCCTTCTGCTTTCGTTCCTCTAGTCTCTACCAGAGGAGGCGCCGTGGTCGAGATATTGAGGCGCATGCGATCAGTCATCATTTTGGATCTGCAGTTCCAACCTCCATCGCATGTGTGCTTGGAAAGCGATGCAGGGAACGCTCCGCAGAGCAGTTGAGGTTGGTATACAACCCTCGATGGTTTACTAGCAAGCGTGTGGCTCGAGCCTGGATTTCGTTTGTAGGGAGCTTGAAGCTTCTGGTCGAGGGATGGAGCACACTACAGAAGCGTTGGAGAAGGAGCGTTGCAGAATAGTCGAAAGGCGCAGCTTGTTGAAGCAAAGTTCGTTGCGACTGCTTGGCTGCAACTTTCGAGCCGTCCAGTAAATGCTTGGCTACAATGAAGGACTAGCTATGGAGTAGGCAGTCTTGCAATGAAGGACTAGAGATGGAGAGGGCAACAGTCTGTGGACCGCATGGGGGAAGCTAGGAGTTAGCGGTTGGCTGAGCTTTAGTCACGGATCTCAGGGCAAAGTCGAAGGTAGGTAGTCGTAGAAGGTGGCGGTTGTAGTTGGCAAGCTGTCCGTAGGCACAGGAAAGGTGAGTCGAAGGAAATGGCTAGTAGTCAAGAGCTCGACCTGTACTTTTAGAGCCTTTGCTTGTGAAGGTCCTCCTTGTAGGAGCTTACTGTCGAGAAAACTCTCTCTTTCTCTCTCTCTAAGGCAACACTCAAGAAGTCTCACAAAGCATTCTCAACTACATCTAAAACTAATCTAGACTTAGCTAACCTAGGCTCTGATACCATGAGAAAAGAAGGGATCAAGGAGGATCAAAGCACCATAAGGTAGACATAGGGTAGCAAGCAATCAATCTATTGCAATGTGTGTTCTCAACAATACATGATAGGCTTCTTATATAGAGAGAGACTTTAGAATAGTCAAACCATGTGGGATCCTCTCATCCACATCTCTCCTTGTGGATATCCTCAATCCACATCTCCACATCTTGTAGTCCACATCTTAGGGTGGCTACTTTAATTCTTTCTTATACCATACCTTAGCCTTTAAATATGTGCACATGGCACCACAACTCTCAACACGGATTGGATTGAGGGGACAAGCATGAGCCTACAAACAAGGACAAAGCACGAAAGAAAGGGAAAGGAGGAAGAGGAATACCAAAAAGAGAAGAGGTGAGTCTTCTTTCTTTCACCAAATCTCATTTTTTGTACTTAATCTATGAAAATCAAGCATGAAAATTAGCACATAGTCTTAGCAATGCAAGGAGAAATATGCTTCAACACTCACGAAAGGAAATCTCACAAAAAATGAACCTACATTACTTAAAGAGACACACCTTCTTGAAAAACTTCCTTTCACACAAGCAAAGAGGGAGAAGGGTGGAGAGGGAGCATAAGTGTTGGGAGAGGGGTTGGGTAGGGGTGAGGAGTGTGGGGAATAGAGAGGAGGAAAGCAAGGTCACCGAATATAAGGTGGGAGGAGAGATTTTTACTTTTCCCGCAATAGAGTTGTGAAAGACGGTGTCACGTGGGGTTTTGGGTTTTAGCCCCCAACGTTGCTATATACTTATACCCTATAAGTGTATATAGCGACACTTATACCCTAAAAGTATCGCTATATACTTATACCCTAAAAGCGTCACTATATAGCAACAAACCAGGGCAAAGCATCGCTATATAGCAACGGTTCAGGGCACTTTATCTAAGAAGAGAGGGAAGGAGCTCATGGGTGGCTATTTTTTGGATCTTAATGGATTTCCTTGCATTTTGTGTTGTGATTTTCGAGGTGTGCAGATGGAAGGGACGAGTGGAAGCTTGTCAGATGATGCGCCAATGCTCGGGAGCACAGAGTGGCTTACGGAGAGGTTGTATCGTCATTGCAAGTGAGAAGTATGACATCAACACCGTATTGTCATGCGCCACTTGAGGATGTATGGGGAGGAGGCCACAGTTGGTGGTGCACATGGTGATGGATCATTGGGGTAAGTCAATGCTATTTGAGTTCATGATTAATATTGCATGCATATGTGACACGAAACCTTGAGACAAGATCTTATATTTACATGAAACCTTGAGACATAATGAGGAGGGTGGCAAGGGTGTGCGTATACCTCCACACTTTGAGAAGGAGTATAGTCTCCCGGATGTGCCAGATGATGATGAGGGTATGGTGGACATGATGGATTCTATTTTTAGGGGCACTACATCACATGTATACCTGATGTCGGAGTCTGAGGCCGTGTACATGGCACCTTTGATAGAGGAGTTACAGATCTTATGGAGAGGAGCGCGGGTCTTTGATATTTCTAGAGCTCCTAGACATACCAATGACATCTTTGTGTGGAACGCATCGATTCAAAGAGAGTCACGTATGATTGTGCAGTCATGGCTAACTTCACACAAGATAGTCGAGCACGTGCTTCAGATACCAATGTTCTCTCCTTGCAGTATTATTGTGGGACCATACGCAAAATCTATGAAATTGATTCCAAACGATTTAGTATTTTCATTCTTGATGTAAAATGGTTTAGAACTATTTACAATGGTCCCCATGCGACATTGAGGAAAGACAGTAGAGGTTTCTTTGCAATAGACTCCACCAAACTTTGGACCAATGAAAGTGATACTTATGTTCTTCCCGAGCATTATGAGTAGGTGCATACTAATGATTTAATTAATTGAAGCTTTCATTTTTAAAGATCAATTGGTACATGTACTTAAGCATAATTTCATATAATTGATGGCATTTGGCACCCACCTTCAATATAGGTGGTTTTTCATCCAGATCATTCTGATCCAAGATGGTGGTATGTGATCCAAGTTGCACCACGAAGTAAGAAAAATTTTGAAGAAAGAGATGTGGATATGGAGATGCCACTATCAATGCTGGATCCAATTGATCCAGATGGATCTAGCGAAGAAGATGAAGATCATAATATGAGCCAAGAGGAAGATGTGCATAATGACATCGTACGAGAGGAAGATGGAGATCACGATATTGAGGAAGAAGATGATCATCAAGAATCACCCGAATTATTTAAGAAGATGATCAAGTCTTAGGTGAACGTACGGTGCCAGAGTATGATGATGATATAGGAGATCAACTCGGAATATCTAGAGTTGGAGATAGACTTGTTTGGTGCACTAGACTTGGCTCAAACTTGGACATGAATATATGAGCTTCAAACTTGATGTACATGCTCTTGTACTTTTATTATTTCAAAGGATCAAACATGTATGAAAAGAAATTTTTTTTGTCATTTGGAAAAACTATCTCTAAAGGTCAGTATGGGAAAAAACACTCTGTAAAACGTCGCTATATAACAACATTCTATAAGGCAAGTGTCTCTATATAGCAACACTTTTATAAATGTCGATATATAGCGACGTTTATAAAAGTGTCACTATATAGCGACACTTTTAAAACCCTCTTTGCATACTAACGATTAGCACCCCGCGTGCGCTAAGCGTCGGCACTTAACCATTAGAATAAGGCCCGTGTGTAGTAGTGGGGGTTAGGACTTCTTTGAACCCTACCATGGGGCTTTCATTAGTCCTAATTCATTTCTTAATTCGCTTGGGTAGAGATTTGACTTCTTTGGACCCTACCATGGGGCTTTCATTAGTCCTAATTCATTGCTTAATCCCTTACTTATGAGACCCTTTTGAGACCCCAAATCTGCCTTAATGCATTATAGTTTGGAGACATCAATCTAGTCTGAAGTTCATGTTTTCATCATGATCTTGTTCCATTGGACATGGCTTTAGTATATTGGGAAAGACTTATAATTACATCAAAGGCCAATGTGCACCACAAGTGATTTACGATAGAATGTAGGCTAGTGCTTTCTTTTCACATATTATGATTGGGACTTTAGAGCATTGATAAAAACATTAATGAGTGAGGACCATTAATGAATGAGGGATAAGCATGAAAAAGGCCATGGAATTGTTGCAAATGCTAAGGCGGTGACCAGATGCACGATTGGTGTCCATACAACACTTTGTTCACATGTCAAAATGAGCTTCAGTCTAGTCAAGCATTTAATGGAAGAGAGATATAAGTACATACATGGAGCTTTGCAATGAGTCTATATGTGAGAAATGAGCACTTTTGAATGGCCTACCCATCTTTGTCCTAAGCATTGAAGGCACTGCAATTTATCGCAGGACCAGATGGCAGCTTTTAATTGGCTGGTGCAAAAATTGAGCACTGGTGCTAGACATGGCACCCTCCATTTTGGAGTTGCAAAATGGAGCATCAATCATGCTTCATCTTGGCACCCTTCGAAAATGTGCCATCATAAAAAGTCCACCACTAGAGGTGCATCATTGGGATCGTGTGCACTAACTCTAACAAAGCAGTTGAACATCATTGTTGTTATCTAGAGATCTCGAGAGAAAGGAAAAAACAACTAGCATTGTACTGGCTACATAGTATTAAACACTATAGAATTATACTTGAAAGGGACTTTTAGTACTAAAGTGTCTTAAATAGGGGTACATGTCATGTGACAATGGTACTTATCATTTGAGAGTGGTACCTAAGAATCACTCAAGAATACTAAATAAAACCACCTAGTAGTATTAAATAACACTAAATCATACCTAAATAACACCAAATACTAGGAAATAATACTAATAACACTAGCTACACCATATGGTAGTAGTATCTAAATTGAACTAACTAATGTTAAATAATACTAAATAGGATACAACAGGAGTACCAAAATAGTACCATTGCAAAGTACTAAATAGCATATGACATTGTCCCTTACCATTTGATAGAATATAACAATAGTACCTAAATAGTACTAAATAGTGGTACCTAGCACAGAACAATAAAATAATAGTACAAGATAGTACTATATAGTACAATTACTCATTAGACATATTAAATACTACTTAATCATGATACTAGCATATGACAGTAGTACCTATTATACGATAGTTTGGTACTAAATAGTCTTAAATAGTACTAAATAGTCCTACTACTAAATAGTACTAGAGAGCGGTAGTACTAATCAACTACAATATGGTGTACCTCCGCAAAAGAAGGTGGATATACCTTTCTAAGGTCCAACTAATGGGTGGGGCATGTTCTGCATGCTGTTTTGGGTTAAGAATCCACTTGCAAAACATCCTTCTTATTTGGTGACACCTAAGTATTGTCTTCAATGACATATTGAATAACCTTAGAACTTGCTTGAGCCTTTGACCTCCATTACCACATTTGAAGTTTGCTCCTTGAGGGTCTCGACATGATGCATCTTAAAACTTTGTGGTTGAATACCAAGGGATTTAGAAGCTTTGAAATATCATTAAATTGTTTTGTTTGCTAGCACTTTGAACTCGTTTCACAATATCCAATGGTGTCTCTAAGTTATCAAGAATCACCAATGGCCATTGATATTGACTCCTTTGGAAATTATCTCTATTCACAATCAGTTTCATCTCAGAATGTTAGGTCAAAATGTCTAAATTAGCACTCAAGTCAAGTTTTTTGGTGACGTGTTTGAAATATTTCACAATTTAGCAATATCTGACTTCGCACTCGAGTCAAAGCTCTTTGTCACTTGTTTGAAATGTTTCATAATTGTTGCATGCTCTATTTGGAGTGTTTTGGCTTAGATGAGCATGATTTGTCTTCTCTTAGCAAAGCTGTGTTGGATGTTTGGGCTAAAAGGGTGACATTAGGTGAAAGGACTTCAGATTCCACTAAATTTATAGTCAAATCACCCCTCCTATACACACTGTCAATGGCCAATCCTCAATGATCTAGCCTGCACATAAATGAGGGACTCACAGGCTAGTCTCGAGTTCTAGAATGGAACATGAAGAATTAACAGTTTTACAAGCATCCTTGGTGAATTAGTATTACATGCGGGATGAGAGAGAGAGAGAGACGAGGGGAGCGAGGGAGCAAGAAAAGGACCGAGATGCAAGAGAGACAGAGACAGAGACAGAGAGTTCTCGTTGCATAGGGAAATCATGTATCGAAGATCATAAAGTTTTCGATGTGCAAGGAAAGTTTTTGAATTTTACATAGTACTACTATCCTATTAAGTACTACCTGTATGCCTAGAACTCCCATTTTTGGTAAAAAAGAGTACCTTTCACATACATTTTGTAGCATGCTTATACCCCATAGGCTTGGACAAGGGGTCTTACTGACCCATGTTTGTTTAGGTGGCATGAATGGTCCATGGACTTAATGTTTTTTGGCATGTGGCAGGTCGCCCGTGCAGAAGAGGCTTGGCGAGCATTGTAGCATGCTTATACCCCATAGGCTTGGACAAGGGGTCTTACTGACCCATGTTTGTTTAGGTGGCATGAATGGTCCATGGACTTAATGTTTTTTGGCATGTGGCAGGTCGCCCGTGCAGAAGAGGCTTGGCGAGCGAGGAAGGTGCGGGCAAGCGATATGGATGGGCTGCGGACTTAATGATTTTTTGGAATATGGCAAGTCACCCTTATAGAAGAGGCTTGGTGGGTGAGGAAATGGTCTGTGTGTAAAGGCCCTATCTATCGGGATGCCACTTAAGGACTACCCTAGACTGGTGGCATTAAATGGGGTAGTCCCCATAGCAAACAACGCATGGCTCTTCACCTCCAATAGGGTACTTAGGGTACCGGCCTGAGACCTCCATCAAGGTTTGGGCAATGATATGTCAATCTCTCGACCAACACATGGAAATGTTGTCATCAAGGCGAGTCATTGCCACCACAAACCCTACTTGCAGGGGTTCAAGTTTTGTATGGGGACACGGACAAACACTAAGCGTGTTGTGGCTGACACCATTTGCACATGAGGGGGTATGGGGTTGGCCTCTTAGGGACAATGTATGCATGGAGTGCCCACCCTTCTCTTTCCCTCTCTCTCTCTCATCTCTTCCACTCACATAGTGGTGATTTTGTGGTCCGGACCTCTTCGAGTGTTGTTATGTCGTCGCTGTTATTCCTCTCCTACGTGATCAGCATACACACTTTTTATTTTGTGGCAGAGGGGACGCGGCAATAGCCACCCTCGCAAAAACGTGAGCTGCACTCAAGTTTTCGTCCCAATATGAACAATTTAAAAGGAAGAGTCATGACCTAGTCAAACGTGAACTGTACTCACATTTTGCCTTCCGCGGATGTCTTTTACTGATCCAGTGATGAGTGATCTTTGAGAATTACCGGCTCTTTCCTACTTGCCAAATCATTTGTGAGCTTTCAGATTCGCGGTTGCGAGTTTACTCGGACTACATTATGTACCTCATTGTTGATCACCTCATTCACATGAGTTTTACTCGTATTACATTAATCTTCTTCTCATCCATTTTAAGTTGTCTTGTAGTAAGCATTCTTCCTCTCATCTGCCATTTCCATTTCTCGCGAACTCGTACATGCATTCTTTCTCTCGTCAGGCGAATTCCAGCTGCATTTTCTCATACCCGTCAAATTAACGGGTTTTGAGTCACTAAACAGGAAATCTGTCATCGCCCGCATAGTCATTGTGCGAAGCACACGTTGGAATAATGGTAGCCCACGGACCCCACGACCTGCAGGTAAAAACTAAGAATCTCGGCTTGCCCACCAACTTCCGTGAATGTCATCCTGATTTACGTAGAGTGCACTTCTCAGAGTCGGTGATGATAGTCACAAGCAAAATATAAGCACAGATGGCCTTTCCTCCTCGCCCATCATATTCCCTCCTATCTAGTCCATGTCCCCTCCCCACTACTCCTTCATTTCTGTTTCATTTCTTACAAACTCTCTCTCTCTCTCTCTCTCTCTCTCTCTCTCTGATCAGACATTTTTACATCACCTCCGCCCGTTTGCCCTTCAGACTCTATTCTCCAGCTGTATTTCATCGCTTCTCATATTCCCCCGTCCCCCCCCTCTCAAATGCACGTGCTAGCGCCCAGTCTTCCTACCTCGATGTTGAGTCCCGGTTATGAGAGGAGCCTTTCCAATAACAGACGATTGTCATTTCAGAGTAGTTTGAGTAGGTCCAGGAGAAGCACAGATTCATTTCGCGGCACAGACGTGCCGTTTACCGCGCTTCAGAACGAGGACTCTGATGACGACGAGTTCAGGTTTTCTGGAAACAGATCTCTCTTCTTACGCAGTTATCAGTTCTCTAGAGAAGAGACATTGCGTGGAAAGCTCAAGAGCACAATGAACCGACTGAAATCTACAGCCTGGAACATCATTGCTTGCAATTACATGCCGACAACTTCCAAAAAGACTCGCGAAACGCCCAAAATCAGAGATGGGTCTTGATTCCACAAATGTCTTTGGTACATATTCGCCAGGTTTTTATACGCACACCCATAATTTTCTATTTCTGTTCTCAGCCAGGTCCCTGAATAATTCCAATCCACACTTTGTTTACTCCTTCCTCATCTCCTTGTAGCACTGCCCCAAAGGAGGATCCCTTACTTGCTACTTACATTGGCTTACAAGATCATACTTGGATGGATTATTTAATGGACGGTGGTCGAGCAAGGCAAAGTCTTGCTTAAAATGTGTTTTTAAATAATTCATGGATGTGTTTCTCGGGTATATTTATTTGCCCAAAGTGTTAGATGGAAAATAAGAGCATTTTTCTATAAGATTTTACCATGCATGCTCTTATCTATAGGTTCCCAAAGTGTTGGATTCAATCAATCAATTATTATTGACGTTGTCTATGGAAACAAAGGCTAGGACCTTAAGCTTCTTAATTTTCTAGGGTGGTGCTTAAAACCTATTTTCAAAAGCAAAGCATGATCTTTGAGGAATTTGGCTTTCTAAATCATAAAAAGTGAACAAGTATCTCTTTTGAAATGTGAAGCTTATTTTGTTTAGACATTACTGTTTTGATTATAAACTCTTTTAAAGACAACTAGTTGAATTATTGCGTTAATGTTTCAATCTCATACCCTTCATGTTTCCATTTGACATGAATTTCTTTTGTCACTTTATTCTCACATCTCTAAGCATCACGTTCATCCAATCTATAGTTGAATTATGACAAACATGATAGTATTTGTTATGACATTACATCCAATTGATTCACATGCACCAAAAAGTTAGGCACCATGTCCATTTTGATATCTGCATATTGATACTTATAAATTGTTATGAGTCATCTCGAAATAATTTCGTTTGCCAATTTTGGCTTCACCCTTAAATAAGCATGTTGTTATTTCAAAATATAAGCTTATGTTTGATGGGCTTTTCATTCTCTCATGTGCTCTCCTTAAAGTCCCATACAACATGTGTGAGTAAGTATGTATCTAAAATACCCCTACATAAAATATCAAATCCTTTTAGAGTAGTTTAAGCAGGTCCAAGAGAAGCATAGATTCATTTATTTTGGATTTTTAGCACAAAGCCCAAAAATAAAAAACCTTCCCAATTGAAAAAGTGGATTTAAGAAGCTTAAACATTTTCATGAACCCATAAAATTGATCGATCCATCAATGTGGACATGACCTCCTGGCACTATTGAAATGCACTATGGATATTATACATGACCTCTTGAAACTATTGACATGCATTAGGAACGTTGTACCTTCAATCTCAAATAGTAAAACTCCAAGTTTATAAAATTGCCACTACCATATACATATTATCATTCATGGATTGCATTACTATTAAAATAATTAGATGTGATGTTCCTTGAATCTTTAAGAAATTTGAGTATTGATGCAACCAACTCTATGCTATTATTATATGGTAATTAGCCACATTGAGTGTTATTGTTGAGTATGTGCATGGGTGTGATAATTAGCCACATTGAGTGTTATTGCTGAGTATGTGCATGGGTCTCTTCAATGTATATATGATTTTCATAGCGTCACAACAAGACAAAGCACCTATAGACGCACACATAGATGCGTTTCCATAACTTTTAAAAAAACTTACGGACTCGTCTATTTGCACGTCTACAGACCCGCGTCTATATAACACATAGATGCGCCTATAGATACACAAATAGACGCTCTGCTAGAACAGAGAGATGCATATATAGATGCGTTTATAGACGTGTCTATAGATGCACAAATAGACGCCCTCTTGAATAGAGAGATGTGTACGTAGACGCTCTGATAGACACTCTACATAATATTTTTTGTTAATAAAAGTAAAATTTTGTGTGCTTGAACAGAATGCTGTGTATGTTGTGTATGCTATGTAGTTACAAGAATCCCATTTCCACATTGTGCAATTCAATTCTTACAGCCAACCACATTTTAATTAGCACTCTTGCAAGCACATCTATAGCCGACGATTACAATTCCAAATAAAACATTACAACTCCAAAACGTTTAGTTCACAAGGCCTTAATTGATAGAACGTTGTGCAAGAAAATTGAAAGCCAAAAAAATAAAAAGAGTGTATATTAATTCATAGCTCAAAAAGTGCTTGTATATACATATAGCACGAAGCCAAGCCACGTCCTGTGGCTTTAAGTACAAAAAATAAGAGGAGTGTATATACAAGAGAGGCACGAAGCCAAGCCAGAGGCTTTAAGTACAAATAAGAGTAGGTAGCACTACTTCTACAACTAATCTAAGTTCTCCGTGTCCTCGCTCCCTTCTTCAGCCCCTTTTGCGCCCCCTTCTTCCTCATCTTCTTCTGCAAGGCCCTGTAAATGAGGGACAACATGTATCAATGTATGAAAAATCAAATCTTTACTTACAATATTGACATTATTTAATTACTTTCAAATACCTGGGGAGCGCTCCAGTAGCCCGGATATACTGCTCCTTAGTAATCAACCCATCATCATAGAAGTACCTCTATATATCTCCTTTGCGATGGTGGCGGTGGTAGGCTATCTCGACACGAGTAGGGTACCTGTCCACGATATCAAGCTGCAAGATGACACAATTCGTGGAGGGGTTAATACAAAGAAACAACCTCCTAATAAACTACATAAACAATATAATTTGAGATCGATACTTACAAATTGGGCCTCCCATGATTCAACACCCCCTGCTCCAAAATGCATGCTTCCATATTGCTCCATTTGGATCCTTCGTGCCTCCATGTGCTACAGATTGGGGTCCACCTTCACTGCCTTCATTGCTTTCTTCCAGTCACACTTGTGAGCGGTGTGGGGCAAGCCCCTTGGTGGTTGACCTCCCTCGAGCCTGGCAATCTCCGCTAATGCCTACCTCTTAAGCGAAGATCTTTTATTACTAAGTATCGTAACAATCTTTGACTTGGCCCATTTATCTGTGAACTGAACATTGGGGGGATTGGGATACCTAGAGCGAACAGCAGCGAGGGTCTCATCAGCCAACCTTTTTGGATGGTCTTTACAGTGAATGAAGCAATCTCTACAGTTGTTAGCAATTATAGAGCACATGAAGTGTTGAGATATCAAGCTCTATCCCCGACATATCTCCTGGATGACTATCATTTATGTCACCGCCTATGTTAGTTGTACTCGTGGTGTAGTTAGACTACCACATATGTTTTTGGTTTGGGTTCACATATGAACCATGTATTCTAGGTTTTGACATATAGGGTATTTCCCTCTTCTATTGTATTGTTGTTGTGTGCAAAAGTGAAGAAAGGCTTCACCCTCCAACCTTGTGTCCTCTCTCTTTTGTGTGTTGTCAAGAAAGCTGAACTTGAGTCTCCTATCTCTCTCCCTTATTCTTTACATGGTATCAGAGCCTTGTTCGTGGTAAGGAGCTCAAGAAAGCTAGCCAAGTTTGTGGTGTCCTGGTAAGAGGACCAGTGTAGCTTTCCTATTTCGAGTTTGGGAGTAAATCTCTACAGGTAGCACAGCCAGAAGTGCAGGAGTGCACTGCTTCAGATTGAGAGGCCCTTCGCGGTGCGGCGAGAGCGCAGTATATGCTGCGGGCAAGGGCGAAGCCCTTGGTGACTTTATTTTTCTGATTTGAGGCCGTTTCGGGGCCCGTTTTGAAGGCGGAAGTTCTTCGCAGGCACACAGAAAAAGGCCCTGTTTTTGCTGTGCGACCACCGCGCGGCTAGTCGTTGGAAACGTGCCACAGAAATTGCATCGTATGCCTATGTGCTGAGATATTGGGAGTTGCAGATTCATGCCTGTTGCCTGTTGATGCAAAATCGTCACGAGGAAGTGACTGTGTGGTGAAATACCACTTTCGTCAGTGTTGCAGATCTGCCCCTGTGAGGCTTTTCGCAGAAGTTTTGCTATTTGCCCTTCTGAGGCATTTGCTGTGTTTACAGGTTGCTGTTGCAATTCGTGATTTGTAAAATGTCTAAGAATCTGTCTACCATTGTCAGTGAGAAGCTTGACAAGAACAACTTCCAAGCATGGAAGTTCAGAATGACAAACTTCTTTATGGGAAAGGGAGTTTGGGATTACATCAGTGGTGAAACTGCAGAACCAGTTTTGGGTGCTGCTCCCACTCCTGCTGAATTGAAGGCCTTTAAAGAATGGCATGAAAAAGCCAGAAAATGCCTGTATTGGCTGTCTGTTAGCATTTCAGATTCTATGATTGTGCATATACAGGATCTAGAGACGCCTAAGGAGGCATGGGATACATTGGTGAAGCTGTATAGCACAAATACCAAAGCACGAAAGATGCAGCTAAAGCAGGAGTTGCACAATGTGCAAAGGAAAAATCTGAATATAAATGAGTATTCCTTGAAGGTGAAAGGCCTTGCAGATTCTCTTGCCTCCATTGGAGCACCTGTTGATGATGAGGACTTAGTGTCCGTGACCTTGAATGGTCTTGGGAAAGATTATGCACAATTTCGGACATCCATTGGAGTCCGTGAAACATTTCCTGATTTTCAGGAACTTATTGCTCTCTTGCTAAGTGAAGAGCAAAGGAATGGTGGTTCAGCCACCTCAACTTCTCAAGAGACTGCTTTCTACTCGAATACAGGTAGAGGCAGGGGTAGAGGAAGAGGCCGTTCTGGTGGCCGTGCAGGAAATCAGAACCAACAGCAACAACAGGAAAACCAGTCCTATGGAGGAGGACGTGGTAGTTCTAGAGGCAGGGGGAGCCAAAGAGGCCGTGGTTCATGGCAAAGGAACCAGCAAGTAAATAGCAGCACAGAATGCTATTATTGTGGAAAGCCTGGACACAAGGAGAATACATGCTATAAAAAGCAGAATGACATCAAAAGTGGAAAGTTGCAGCAAAGCAACTATGCATCATCAAGTGGGCATGGTGACGACAGAAATGAGCACCTTTTTGTGATGCAGCATATGGTTAACTCCATGTCAGGAGATGCTGCAGCTTGCAATGATGTTTGGTATGTTGATTCAGGTGCCTCTAACCACATGACGAGTCATGGTGAGTGGTTTCATGATGTCAGAAATTTGGATAAGCCAGGTTATGTTGAAACAGGTGATGATACTGCGCACCCAATTACGCAGGTTGGTAAAGTGCCATTGGCTATGCAGGATGGCAAAACAAAGTACTTGGCAGATGTACTTCATGTTCCAAAAATCACTAAGAACCTGGTTTCAGTTGGCCAGATGGTTGAGCAAGGTCTGCAGGTTAGATTTAACCCTGATGGATGCTTCGTTGAGGACTTGAAAAATAAGTGCCGCTTGGTTGCGAAAGGCAACAAAAATGGCAGAATGTTCACCTTGGATGTTGATATGCCTGAGGTGAAAGCTGCTATGTTTGCGCATGGGAGAGGTGTCATTGCAGATATTGAGATATGGCACAAGCGCATTGGGCACATGAATATACAAAGGCTGAAATCTATGCAAACGAAAAACATTGTTGCAGGTTTGCCTAAATTCAGAGTTGAGGGAATGCAAAAGGTATGTGAAGCATGCCAAATGGGTAAGCAGGCCAGACATGCATTTCCCAAAAATGCTAAGGTGAGCAAAAGACCTTTGGAAGTGATCCATTCAGATGTTTGGACAACCAAAGCTGCTTCTATTGGTGGATGCCATTATTATGTGACGTTTATTGATGACTACACTAGGAAGGTGTGGATTTATTTTATGAAGCACAAAAGTGAAGTGTTCAGCCATTTCAAGGCTTTTAAGGCCATGGTTGAAAAAGAGAAAGGTGTGCATATTAAAGTGCTAAGATCTGATGGAGGGGGAGAGTACTTTTCAGAAGAATTTTGTGAATATCTGAAAGAACAGGGAATTCAAAGGAAGTACTCATGCAGGTCTACCCCTCAGCAGAATGGGGTTGCAGAAAGGAAGAACAGGCATATTGCAGAAGTAGGACGGGCGATCCTAAATGAGAAAAACATGCCTGATTATTTTTGGGCTGAAGCAGTAGCAACTGCTGTTTATATTATGAACAGAACCCCCACTGCAGCTGTCCATGGCATGACGCCTGAAGAAATGTATACAGGCCAAAAACCAGATATTTCTCACTTGAAGGTATTTGGTTGCATAGCTTATGTTCATGTTCCTGATGAGAAGAGAACAAAGCTGGATCCAAAGGCAGAAAAATGCATCTTTATTGGATATGCTCAGCACCAGAAAGGGTATCGCTGTTATAACCCTTCCACTCGCAAAATGCAAGTGAGCAGAGATGTTGTTTTTGATGAAATGAGCAGCTGGTATGCACCAACTGTTATGGTAGGAGATGCAGATGCAGGAAATGGGAATGCTGCAATAAATGCAGAGCAGCAATCTCAAGCCTTGAGTGGACCCAGAGAGTCCTCTACTAGTGGATCTAATGCATGGACAGGGAGATTGAGATCTAGTGAATCGTCACATGGCAGTCCTGATAGTGTTGTGCAGGTATCACATAAGGGAAAAGAAAAAGTGGACCATGCTCCAGTGGTTAATGTGTCTGCTGGTAGCTCTCATGTTGATGGAGAGTCAAGTGGCTCTGAAATGAGCCTTGATGAGGAACTTGGGATTCCTTCTGTTGTTACACCTGGTGCAAGGAAAAGCAGGCATGATTTAAAGACTCCTGCAACTGATCCAGTTGTACGGAGGTCCACTCGTATTAAGTATCCAGTTGACAGGCTGAGATATGATGGGTATACAGCACATCACTATGCTTATATGGTCAAGGTTCTAGAGGAGCCAGAGCCCACATGTTTTGAGGATGCAGCAGGGCATAAAAATTGGGAAGCAGCTATGGATGAAGAGATGGCTGCCTTGGATGCAAACCACACTTGGGATTTGATCCCTTTGCCTCATGATAAGAAGGCTATTGGCTGCAAGTGGGTTTACAAAGTAAAGCACAATGCTGATGGGTCTGTTAGCAGGTACAAGGCAAGATTGGTTGCCAAAGGTTTTGCACAGACATATGGAATTGACTATGAGGAAACTTTCAGCCCAGTTGCAAGGATGGCAACCGTGAGAGCAGTAATTGCTATGGCTGCTGCAAAGGGATGGTCTTTGCATCAGATGGATGTGAAAAATGCCTTCTTGCATGGTGATTTGCAGGAAGAGGTTTATATGATGCAGCCAGAAGGTTATGAGGATAAGTCACACCCCGATTTTGTATGCAGGTTGCGCAAAGCCTTGTATGGCTTAAAACAGGCGCCGAGGGCATGGTCAGACAAGATAGGGCAATATCTTGTCACTATTGGATTTCAGATTTCCAATTCAGATTTTTCACTTTATGTGAAAAGGACAAACAGAGGGATTGTGCTTATAGTCATCTATGTTGATGACTTGATTATTACAGGTGATAGTGATGCAGACATTGATGAAGTGAAGCTGCTGTTGAAGCAGAAATTTGAGATGAAGGATTTGGGAGAGCTGCGTTACTTCTTGGGCATTGAGGTTATTAGATCCTCGAGTGGGATATGGCTGTTGCAAAGGCAATACGGTTTGGACATGCTGTCCAAATATGGGATGACAGGCTGTAAGCCTATTTCTGTTCCATTGGAGCAGAATGTGAAGCTCAATGCAGAGACAGGTGAGCTTCTTGAAGATATTACTATGTACAGGCGCATAGTAGGTAGCTTGATTTACATGACTATAACCAGACCAGATTTGAGCTATGCTGTGGGGCTGGTGAGTCAGTTTATGCAGGCACCGAGGAAGCCACATTTGGATGCATCTAGGCGCATACTGCGGTATGTGAAGTCCACATTGCATTATGGACTGTTTTATGAAGCTGGGTGTGCATTACAGGTACATGGATACACAGATGCTGACTGGGCTGGTAGTGTCTCAGACAGGAGATCTACTAGTGGTTTTATGTTTTCCCTTGGGAGTGGTGCCATCAGTTGGAGCAGCAAGAAGCAGCCAACAGTTGCCTTGTCGAGCACAGAGGCTGAGTACAGGGGTGCAGCAATGGCTGCATGTGAGGTAGCTTGGTTACGGAAGCTACTTGCAGATATGGGACAGTCAGTTCATGCAGCAGTTGTCATTCATTGTGACAACATTAGCAGCATCATGCTTGCTAATAACCCAGTTTATCATGCTAGAACGAAGCACATTGAGGTGCATTATCACTTTGTGAGAGAGAAGGTTCTAGCTGGTGAGATTGATCTTGTCTATGTCAGC
This sequence comes from Dipteris shenzhenensis, assembly GCF_047967505.1. Taxonomy (NCBI): domain Eukaryota; kingdom Viridiplantae; phylum Streptophyta; class Polypodiopsida; order Gleicheniales; family Dipteridaceae; genus Dipteris; species Dipteris shenzhenensis. The sequence goes on from NC_141604.1 coordinate 16,327,207, forward strand.
ACTGAGGAGCAAGTGGCTGATATTTTTACAAAGGCATTGGGTACCGAGAAGCTTCGCAGATTTAGGAGCTTGCTTGGTGTACGTGAGATGGATTTGAGCTTGAGGGGGAGTGTTGAGATATCAAGCTCTATCCCCGACATATCTCCTGGATGACTATCATTTATGTCACCGCCTATGTTAGTTGTACTCGTGGTGTAGTTAGACTACCACATATGTTTTTGGTTTGGGTTCACATATGAACCACGTATTCTAGGTTTTGACATATAGGGTATTTCCCTCTTCTATTGTATTGTTGTTGTGTGCAAAAGTGAAGAAAGGCTTCACCCTCCAACCTTGTGTCCTCTCTCTTTTGTGTGTTGTCAAGAAAGCTGAACTTGAGTCTCCTATCTCTCTCCCTTATTCTTTACATGAAGGCCATGATGTCCTTCCCTCGTGCATCCATCAAGATGCCTCCTGTCTGAGTGATGTCATAGTAGATCGTACCATTACCCTCTGGCACGTCTGCATCACCTGAATCATCTCCGCCCCCACCACTACCCCTCCCAAAGCACTATGCCATCACAACAAGACAAAGCACCCATAGACATGCGCACAGACGCATTTCATGAACTAAATAAAAACTTACGGGCGCGTCTATTTGCGCGTCAGGAGACCCGCGTCTAATTGCGCGTCTATATATCAGACTTACACGTGTATAGACGCGCTCATACACGCGTGAATAGATGCACATATAAACGCTTTGATAAATGCACGTATAGATGCAAGTCGAACAGACAGACGCGAATATAAACGTGTTTTTAAACACACTGATAGACGCGCCTTTTTTTTTTTTTTTTTTTTATAGAATACTGTGTATGTTGTGTATGCTATATAGTTACAAGAATCCCATATCCACATTCTGTAATTCAATTCTTACAGCCAACCGCATTTTAATTACAATTCCAAATAAAATATTACAACTCCAAAACACAATAAAATTGAAAGCTCAAAAAGTGCTTGTATATACATATAGCACGAAGCTAAGCCACGTCATGTGGCTCCAAGTACAAAAAATAAGGAAGCTAAGCCATGTCATGTGGCTTCAAGTACAAAAAATAAGAGGAGTCTATATACAAGAGGCACGAAGCCAAGCCAATGGCTTTAAGTACAAAAAAGAATAGTAGCACTACTTCTACGACTAATCCTCGCTGCCTTCCACGCTCCCTTCTGCGCTGCCTTCTGCGCTCCCTTCTGCACCTCCTTCCTCGTCTTCCTCATCGTCTTGTGCAAGGAGGGCGGCCTGTAAACAAGGGACAACATATATCAATGTATGAAAAATCAAATCTTTACTTATAATTTTGGCATTATTTAATTACTTTCAAATACTTGGGGGGCCTGTCCAGTAGCTCGGGTATACTGCTCCTCAGTAATCAACCCGTCATCATAGAAGTGCCTCCATGTATCTCCTCTGCGATGGTGGCGGTGGTAGGCTGTCTCCACTGGAGTAGGGTATCTGCCCATGATCTCAAGCTGCATGACCGCGATACACTTTGTGGAGGGATTAGTACAAAGAAACAACCAACCTCCTAATAAACTACATAAGCAATATAATTTGAGATCGATACTTACAAATTGGGCCTTCCATGATTCAACACCCCCTGCTCCAAAATGCGCGCTCCCATACTCCTCCATTTGGATCCTCCGTGCTCCACGTGCTGCAGACTGGGCTCCTCCCTCACTGACTTCATTGCCTTCTTCCACTCACGCTTCTGAGTGGTGTGGAGCGGGCCCCTTGGAGGTTGACCTGTCTGGCAAGCTCCGCTAGTGCCTGCCTCTTAAGGGAAGATCTTTTATTGCTAAGTATCGTAACAATCTTTGACTTCCCCCATTTATCTGTGAACTGGCGATTGGGGGGGTTAGGATACCTAGAGCGAACAGTAGTGAGGGTCTCATCAGCCAACCTCTTTGGGTGGTCTTTATAGTGGATAAAGCAATCTCTGTAATTGTTAGCAATTACAGAGCGCATGAAGGCCATTATGTCCTTCCCCCGCGCATCCATCAAGATGCCTCCTGTCTGGGTGATGTCATAATAAATCGTACCATCACCCAAGGAAATACATTTTCCCCGGTGCACTAATATATAGCTCAAGGAACCAATGTGGTGGTTGTCAAAGATCTCCTCTATTTTGCCAGCATGGTGGTCATCATAGATCTCCTCTTGTAATACGTAAAAATAGGTAATGGAGCCATAACTTTAGGAATCAGTGCAGTGGTCTCTCCAAGACAACCTTGAATTTTCTTGATCTGGATGGGCATGCTACCCGATGACAAGTGATAAGGTGATGCAAAAGTCTAGGCGATGACAGGTGGTTAGGTTAGGCCAGAGACTACGCTATGGTGGTAGTGTTCAGAATGATAGATTATGTCTCATTATTACACCAAGAACTAGTGCGGTGGTCTCTCAAGCCAACCTTGCATTTTCATGATCTGCCTAGGTTCGCTGCCCAATGATAGGTGAAAAAGCTACGGCAAAAGGTTGTGCGATGACAGGTGGTCAGCAGAGACTACATTGTACGAAGTAGTGTAGAGATGCATGATGTATGTAGTCAGAAGACTACAATGCATGAAGCAAGGTAGATCTACCATATGTTGAGCTCTACGATGTTCAAAATAATTATATTGCATCTCATTATTACACCAGTGCGGCATCATGACGTCGAAAATTTTTTTACGAGAGTGCGGGTCCTTGCAAAATTCAAAATATCACCCAGGAGCCCATCACGTCGCGGCTCCAAAATGGCCCCAAAATTAGTTTTGCGATTGCTACATCGAAGCAAATCTTTACTATACAAAAGTGTAAGTGTTGATTAGTAGTCCTATTATAGGTTGTAGCTACTCAAGTCACAACTAAGTTTAGTGTGCTTGCTCATGTAGTGTTGTTGCTAACATGTTATTGTTAATAGCTTGGATGTTGACATTACAACTTAGTATTAATAGTGGAATTGCAAGTGTTGCTAGTCAAATTATTGCTATTAACAATGGAACTTAGCACTACTAATAGAGGTAAGTTAGCAATAGTAATAGTGTTACTACTACTAGTTATCACCCACTGTGAAGTTTGAAGTGCAAGTTAACACTCACAAAAGAGTGCTAAGTACTATTTAGCACCACAATAGAATGTAAGCACTCGGAATCATCATCCTCCTCACCGCCACATGGCCCAAAGCACTGTGCCATGCATCCGCCACCACTCTCTCTGCTACTACGCCTGCCACCCTGTCGTGTCGAGCTCGTACGCTGGCCACTCGTAGCTGGGGACTGCACGGGACTACGCTGACCACTCGTAGCTGGAGAACCGAGTCTCGACGGCTGGGGAGTACGTCGACGGCTCGCTGAGGCAGAAGGACCTCCTGAAGGCATGGGGGAAGGGGCATAAGACGGGATGGCAGAAGGGACATAAGACGGCATGGGGGAAGGGGCATAAGACGGTACGGGGGAAGGGGCATAAGACGGGGCATAAGACGGCTGTGCGGACTCCACTGGGGTGATCTCAGGCGGTGTGGGGTGGCTCAGAGTCTGTAGTGCCGACTCCTGGGGAGTGTTAAGGGTACCCGTCATGTACCCATATAACTCCACAGGACTAGGAGGGTGCCCTAAAATATTATATAAATCCTTCCATATCGATTCACGTGGATCAGGTGAGCTAGAAGCACTTCCTCCCCACATGTTAGACTGGAAAAAAATAAACAAATCTATTACTTTGGGAGCTGAGAAGAAAGGGGAAAAAAAAAAAGAGGCTCTGTCAGAGCGCGTCTATAGACCCGTCTAATCTTCACATCTATAAACGTGTCTAACAGAGCGTTTAACAGTTCAAGTAAAAGCGCGTCTAACAGTCCGTTCATCAATCCATCTAACAGTGCGTTAAAAAGCGCGTCTACCACCGCGTCTAACAGTCCGTCCAAACATCCATCTAACAACGCGTCTAAAAGCGCATCTAACAATTCGTTTAAAACTCCGTTTAACAGAGCGTCTGTGTGTGCGTCTATGTACGTGTCTATGTGTGACAGTAACAAGCAAGACGCGCATATAGACACGCTTGTAGATGCGCGTTTAGACGCGCCCTCAGACGCCTCTATACACGTGCTCCGACAGTCGAGAATACTCAAAAGTCGAAAAGGACGTTTCGCCTGACAAAAGAACGTGTCGCTCATACCTAGATGCTGCATTTCGTGGATACGAAAAAGTACAAAACTGGAAAGAGCAAGCAAGAACAACTTCAAAAGGACTTACTTGGAAAAAGGTATGGAAGGATCTTTCTTTTCCAAACTTGTTTCTTCTCCTTGTTCGTACTCCTCCTCTTCTTTAGGCTTGGAAGCAAGCTGTGTAGGTACGGTCCCTTTGTCTTGAGTGAAAGCTTGGAACTGTGTATGGGAGGCTCTCTCTTAAGCTTCGAATCTATAGAACTGCTAATAAAGAAGGAAGAAAGCCGCTCGCGAAGTTTAAGTAGTCAAAAGAAAATCAAAGCGAGCGGCGCGCCGAAAAGCAGGTTTAAAAGTCGCGTCTATTAGCACGTCTGAATACACAGAGTAGATGCATCTATAGTCGCGTCTATAGGCGCGTTTAAATACACAGAGTAGATGGGCATTTAGACGCGCAGTTAGACGCGACATTAGACGCGACTATAGACACGGCGATAGACGCAACACAGAGTTTTTAAGTTAAGCATTTGAAGAAGAGCAAATTTGGTGGGTTGTTTGTTTGTAGGATGTCTCCATCTTCAACAAGTAGCTCCAGTGAGGATGAATCCCTCCGTATCCACCATCGCGAAATGTGGTTGGAGCAAAAAATCAAATGTCTGTGTGATTGATGTCGAGGAAACATGTATCGTGCACGCAGGATTACGCTCAATCATATCTCAAAGTATGGAGAATGGGATGTGACCGTAAACAGGGTAAGGATTTGTAAGTTAAGGTTGATTGAGATACCTATGGGTGTTCATATGTTTGAGTTATAATGATCCCGTTTTAATTTGATATAGGATGCAGTGCCACACCCGCACATGTTACCCTATGCCCGTCGTGAGGAGGCGAAGCGTCGGCGATATGAGGTGGGATCTTCAAGAGGGACCGTTACGGATGCATGGAGTGATGGTGATAGTAGCCCTCCACCATTACCTCATGAAGCCGTGGAGGAGGAGGTGTTTGATGATATGGTGCGGGATTTATATGTCCATCAAGGGAGGGATAATAGCATGGAGCAGGATGATCTTTTTACCGCAGCATCGACTCCACTGTTTGAGGGGTGCACATTCTCTATTCTACGTGCCTCCCTTGAGTTACTAAACTTGCAAACCATCTATGGATGGAGCAATGCAAGTTTGAATGCATTACTCAAGTAAGCTTTAAAGTCGATTTTGCAAACATGGTGAATTATGCTAGTGGGTTAATTACTCGAATGCTTTTCCTCATTTATGGTCTTCACGTGCAGGCTATTGTGTAAAATGCTTCCAAGGGAGAATAAATTACCGACCTCAAGAGATATGGCAAGGAAACATGTGACCTCTCTTGGAGGATTAGATTACAAGCGCATCCATGCATGTGTCAACGATTGCGTTTTGTTTCGTGGGCTACATAAGGATGCAAGAGAGTGTCCTACTTGTGGAGAGGCAAGATATAGAGCAGATCTCAAAACCTTGGACGTGCCTCGTAAGGTATTGCGACATTTTCCCATAATCCCTCGCATCCAACATATGTTCAAGTGCAAATCTATTGTAGAGCTCATGTCATGGCATTCCTCCCATCGATCAACCGATGGCAAGTGGAGAACTCCCGCGGACTCTCCTGCGTGGAAGCATATTGAAGACACATGGCCAAGCTTCAAGGAAGAACCTAGGAGCTTGAGACTTGGATTGGGTATGGACGGTGTGAACCCATTTGGTCTCAAAAGCACGTCTTACAGTGTATGGCCAGTGGTACCACCCTCTATGGCTATTAAGAAAGGACATGTCATGCTGTCCCTTCTAATTCCGTGTAATAGACACGGAGTTGCGTAATAGTATCAACCTCTTTTGCGTGCTTAATAGTGATGTGATGAAAAGATGGGTGACAAGATACGAGGATGCAAAGGCAAGAAGACAAGAAGAAAGGGCCCTCTTTCGTACACACCACGGATCTCGTGTGCCATACCCTCAGCGTCTAAGAGCACTTCCAAAGGATATTCATGTGGATTGGCTACTTGATGAAATGGAGAAAGCAGAGAAAGACGAGGGGATGCATATCACAATGGAAGAATGGGAGTATGCTAGGGGATGCATGAGCAAGGTCGGTATATAGAATGTTATGCATAAGTTAGGAGGTTTTTATAATTTAGATTGCTTATTTAATTGATTTTTTCTTGGTGTAGTGCACTATGTTCAATGCTATATGGTGTGAGGGCAAGCATTTTCGAACACAACGGATTGATGATAAGAGAAACACACAAGATTGCGGCGTCATTGCTAGCTTTGAGGGAGCCAATGGAGCCATGGATGATTATTGTGGCATAATCCAAGATATCATTATGCTTGACTTTCGACGCTTCTTTGTGTATGTTTTGGATGTAAAGTGGTTTAAGGACGTGGTGGAAAGAGGCCCTAATGCAACAATCAAATGCCATGCAAGTGGCTTTGTAACTATTGACTCCACAAAGTTTTGGCAAAGTAGGAAGGACACACTAATACTACCGCAACAATGTGAACAGGTACTGTGCACACACATAAAAATACTCGCTTTTAAATATTTGATGCAAGAAAAGTAACATGATTGTATTTGTGTTTGAATTAGGTTGTCTATCAACCAATGGTGGATAATAATAGGTGGTGGCATGTCATACCTATTATGCCACGTTCCAAAGTGATGTATAGTACATTTACTAATATGGAGCGTATGGAGGATGATCATGGCCATGGACGTGATGATGACCGTGATACAAGAGAGGAGGATGATCATGAGATAGGAGATATAGATATTGAGGCCGGCATTACCCGTGAGGACGAGCCTACCATTGGAGATCTTGATTTCGATGAGCACATGAGTGGCACAAGTAGTAGTGGGTTGAATGTATTTGTAGATCTAAACACTTGTTTGGATTTTGAAGTAGATAGTTTGGCAAGGGTTGATCTCATTGAGGATGAGATTGAACCGTAGCCCCACAATTGATATTGGCAAAACTATTTTACATATTGTCTCATTCTCCTCATTTCCCTTAATTCTTGTATATGTGGGCTTGCAAAAAATTATGTGCTTTGGTAATCATGGGCAATGTTTGGAAAGCAATGATGTACACCAAAATCTCACTTTCTGTATTCTCTGGAGCGCGTCTAATAACGCGTCTAAATGCGCGTCTGATTCTCAGTGTAAACGCGCAAATAAACGCGCAAATACACGTGCAAATAGACGCGCTAATAAACGGGATGTTAGACGGGCCCGTATTTTCTCAGGTCTAATGTGCAAATAAACGCGGTGATTGACGCACAAATAGATGAGCGTTTAGCCGCGCTAATAGACGCGGCCGTAATTTCTCTACTAGAGCAACGCCTATAGACGCGCCCGCTATTTTGCGCGTCTACCAAGCGCGTCTATAGTTGCTTTGTGTTGTTGTGCATGCATCCCCCACCGCTCTCCTTGCTACTATGCCTACTACCGTGTTGTGTCGAGCTAGTACGCTGGCCACTCGTAGTTGGAGAAGCGACTCTCGACTGCACAGGACTACACTGACCACTCGTAGTTGGAGAACCGAGTCTCGACTGCACGGGAGTATGCCGACGAATCTGCGAGGTAGAAGGGCCTCCTGATGGCATGGGGGAAGGGGCTCGACTCTATAGCCAGCTCGGCTGTCTCGACTCCACTGGGGTAATCTCAGCTGGTGTGGAGTTGGGGTGGTTTGGAGTCTGTAGTGTCGACTCCTGGGGGGTGTTTAAAGTACCCATCATGTAGCCGTATAACTCCCCAGGACTGGGAGAGTATCCCAAAAGGTTATATAACTCCGGAAAGATGGTCTCCCGAAGATCAGGTGAGGCTGAAGAGCTTCCTGGCCACATGATGGACTGAAGAAAAGAAAAAAAGAAGATTACTGATGAACTGAAAAAAAGAAGAAAAAAGAGAGAAAAAGAGAGAAGGAAAGAGAGGAGAAAAGAGAGGAAAAGAGAGGAAAAGAGAGGAGAAAAAAAGAGAGAAAAAGAGAGGAAAAGAGAGGAGAAAAAGAGAGAAAAAGTGGGGATAAAAGAGAGGAGAAAGGAGAGGAAAAGAGAGGAGAAAAAGAGAGAAAAAGTGGGGATAAAAGAGAGAAAAGAGAGAAGGAAAAAGAGGAGAAAAGAGAGGAAAAGAGAGGAAAAGAGAGGAGAAAAAAAGAGAGAAAAAGAGAGGAGATAAGGGAGGAAAATTACCGCGAAAAGAGAAGGAAACAGAGGATAAAAGAGAGAAGGAAAAAGAGAGAAAAGGTGAGGATAAAAGAGAGAAAAAGAGAGAAGGAAAGAGAGGAGAAAGGAGAGGAAAAGAGAGGAGAAAAAGAGAGAAAAAGAAAGGAGATAAGAGAGGAAAATTACCATGAAAAGAGATTCAGGAAAGAGAGGATAAAAGAGAGAAGGAAAAAGAGAGAAGGAAAGAGAGGAGAAAAGAGAGGAGGGAAAGAGAGAAAAAGAGAGAAGGAAAGAGATGAGAAAAGAGATGAAAAGAGAAGGAAAGAGAGGAGATAAGAGAGAAAAAAAGAGACAAAAAGAGAAGGAAAGAAAGGATAAAAGAGAGAAGGAAAAAGAGAGGAAAATAGAGAGTGCAATCCCTTTCTTCAATCATGCTTTCCCTTTCCATCATTCATGCAATCCCTCTCTTCAATCATGCAATCCCTTTTCATCATTCATGCAATACATCTAAGAACATCTAAGACTATTGGAGCGCATCTATATCTGCATCTAACAGCATGTCTATAGGCGCGATTGTTTGTTTCCAAAGATAGATGCGTTTATAGACGCGCTCTTAGATGCATCTATAGACGCGCTCCGATAGACTCACTTTTTTTAGAACTTGAAAAGGACATGTGCCCGACACAAAAAAACAACATTAGTACCAAAAACATTTGTTCCCTGCATATGACAAAGGACGAATCCAAAGAGATCAACTTCCAAAGAAGATCAACCGTCAAGAGACTTACCTTGGATAGAGGTATGGAAGCTTCTTGTCCTTCTTCAAAGGTGCTTCTCTTCCTTGTTCACCCTCTGCTTCTCTTTCTTCTCTTCCTTGTTCACTCTCTTCTCTTGTGTGCTTAGGGATGATTGTGTAAGCCTAGAGATGAGTGTGGGTGCTTGGAGATAAGTGTGGATGCCCGGAGCTGTGTCTATTAATAGCAAAGCAAGACGCACAACATTAAAAGTATGTGACAAAAAGCAAGCGCACTAAAAGTAGGTTCGAAAATCATCTCACAATTTGCACATCTAAAAGTGCATCTATATGCATATCTAAAAGCACGTCTAAAAGTGCATCTATCAGTGCATCTACAGTACATTTTAGATGCGCCTATAGATGCACATCACAGTATAGATGCGCTTTTAGACGTGCCACAGAGTTTTTAACATTTACAACTCATATGCCAGAGTACTTCAAAAACTACACTAGTGGTAGTGTCCCCATAGCAATGTCAAGACCAATTAGAGAATCTAATGTGCAAGAAACTAATAACATTGGAGAGACTCTAATCTATGATGGATCAGCCAAAATTCGCACAATAAACCTTACCATTGAAGGGGAGGAAGAGAAATTGTTATTCATTGGGAAAGAGCTTATACAGGAATATGAACAAAGCTCAAAGCACTCCTAATGGAATACCAAGACTGCCTAGCATGATCATACAATGAAATGAAGGGTATTTCACCAGAAGTGGCAGTACACATGATACCTATTAGGGAAGGTTCCCACCGTAAGGTATGTGGACCTTGTCAAACAAATCCAAAATAGGGCACCATGGTCTATGACGAACTATAAAAACTATTAGATGCCGGATTCATCTATGAGATAGAGAACACTAATTGGGTTTCACCCATCATCACATCTTGCCTAAACACAATTGGAAGCTAAGAATATGTGTTAACTTAAAGTGCTGCCACAATCAGGGATCAATATCCCCTACTCTTAATAGAAATAGTGTTGCAAAAGGTGGTTGGATCATAGATATTTTCAAGTCATTTTTTAATAAGTTCCTACAGGTCTTCTTGGATGATTTTTGCATCCAGTAGAACAAAAAAGACCACTTAAAATGTCTTGAAGCAGTTCTAATCAAATGCAGGGAGTATGATGGTATAGTTAATCTCTACATCATTGAGTTGTCAACTAGAAAAGTAGACTGGGTAGTCTTTCTTATGTTCACCAGGTTGGCAAAGCACACTCCCAATTGCATACTTGGATCCATCAATATGAACATGAAAATCAATATCCCAATTGGGAGATATAAGGATGGGTGTTGTAATTAAGCACCACTTTTAAGCTCAAAGGCTTGGTCACACTCCTCTGTCCATAATAATTCCCCTAATAATTTGTAAAGTGGTCAGGCTATCATGGCATACCGCAAGATAAATCTTTTATAATAGTCGACATGTCCCATAAAGACCTGTACACCTTTGTAACTTGTAGGAGGAGGCAATTCCATGATGATTTTGAACTTTTCCATGTCAATTGTTGCCATCCCATGTTGAGAAACAATGTGTCCCAAAATAACTCTGTGGGTGACCATGAACTGACATTTTAACAATGGTGTATAGTGTTAAGAAATTTTGACACTATCTATTGGCAAATGATTTTGTCTTCTACACTGACCATTAAGCATTGCTTTATCTTGTGAATCATCCGTATACAACAAGAAGAATAACCAGATGGCTCCTCTTGCTTCAAGAATTCAATTTCAAAATAGTGGTCCGCAAAGGTGCCCAACACTACATTACCGATCACATATCTCGTGTCAAGTCGAAAGAAGAAACCACTGGAGTAGAAGATGACTTGCCCGATGCCACACTATTTCATATAGATGATGTTCCAAATTGGTGTGCAGATATCATTGGGTACTTAATGGCAGGAAGACCACCCCCTGAAATGAAAGTAGTGGATGCCCGAAAATTGATTTTAAAAGCCACACCCTATCAACTCATTGCAGGACAACTATACAAGATGGGATGTGCAAGGACCAAGTTTTAACGAGATGTGTAATGCCACATGAGATCATGCCAATCCTTAGTGAAGTCCTTGAATTCAAATGTGATCACCCGATTCATATGTCCCATTGAAATTGTGTCAAATAGAGGCACGCATTTTGTCAATGAGGTTATCCAAGAACTCTTGTGTAGCTTTATGGTAATCCATATAAAAAGCACACCACCCTACTACCCCCAAGGGAATGGATAGACCGAATCCACCAACAAAATATTATGCATTATCCTCATCAAGGTAGTAGAACCACATCATTCTGATTAGGCAGAGAAACTAAATGTAGCCTTATGGGTAGAGAAACTAAATGCATCCTTATGGGCATACCAAACCACACTCAAGATTAGTATAGGGAATACACCTTTTCAATTGGTGTATGGCCTTGAAGCTGTGGTCCCACTAGAATTTGTAATATCAATCCGACACATAGCAGTACAAGAACCCATGGGAGATCATGCTTCCCTCAAAGAAAGACTCTATCAACTAGATAAGCATACAGAGACTAGATTAGTCACCTACCATGCCATGACAATAGAAAAACGCAAAAGAAAGGCATGGTTTGATAGAAACCTTAAAGCCAAAGACATCAAGGAATGTGACTTGGTCTTACTATACAATGCCAAAGTCCACAAGGGCAAATTCAAGTGTATAGGTCACAGACCTTATTAAGTAAGAAAAATGAATCCCATCGAAGCTGTGCTGCTAGAAACATTGGATGGAGTCCAATTCAACACAACTTATAAAGGGGAGCCAATTGAAGTGATACTACATCAACACGCAAGCCATCCCCAACAATAATGAAGATTTGGGAATCACAAGTCTTCAATATTTAGCATTAGATTGTTACACGCACTCACTAGCATAGGCACGTTTTTGCACATATAGTTTGCACTAGATTGTTACATGCACACTCATTGACATATGCACGTTTTTGCACATATAGGAAGACCTAATCAATTTCCACCTAGGTATGATATTTTTGCCCTATGAAATCCCACAAATAAGCATATAGGTAGTCCCTACCTAATTTACAGATCACGTGCACTCACATGATTTTGCATAGGCACATAATAGATTGCATCAATAATAGTATCACACACTTTTATTCTATACTCTCAAAGCATGTAATGAATTCACAAGCACAACAAGAAGCTATGCCAAATCTCAAGATGAATTGGCAAAAGAGTCTGAAGCCTCAGAAACGAGACCCACGCCAAACATCACAATCATCTCCTAAATGCACAAATATCACACTTGCATATGAACTGATCTACAAGTTCAATGATCGGGGTGCAATTGCATCCAACATGAATGCAAGATAGCAAGAAATGCTAGCCTTAGCAACAATGAGACCCCTGTCAAACCTCTTCCTAAGAAGATTTGATGATAAAGTCTGCAGCCTCAACAACGAGATCCCCTCCAAAATTCACAGTCGTCTTCCTCTCCTCAAGTGAATATAAGCTTCTTGTGTACATACCAAAAATTGTATGGTACAAAGGAATTACAGCAGGAGTGAGTGGCATGCCACAAGCTCAACAGCCACCACTGGGTTATGCGCATGATGGCATCCCAACTCTGAAATCAAAATAAGCCATAACCTGAGGATGAGTAATAAAATGGATCCGGGAGTATGTTGTATATTGTGCTAACATGGATTTAGGTAGCACATTCTATGTGTGTAGAGTAGTGGCAAAGCTTCGCTTATACTTGCATAAGGCTAGGAATAATCTCTCTTAGGAATCCAACATGCATGTTCTACATGTGATTCCCACATGCAAGTCCTGCATGCGATTCCTACATGCATGTTCTACATGCAAGTCCTACATGTGATTCCTACATGCATGTTCTACATGCAAGTCCTACATGTGATTCCTACATGCATGTTCTACATGCAAGTACTATATGCAACTCCTACATGCTTGTTCTATGTGCAAGTCGTACATGCAATTTCTACACGCGACTCCTACATGCAAGTCCTATAGGAAACATGCAACTCCTACATGCAACTTCTATATGAAAGTTATACATGTAGAGAGAGAATGTCTTACAATTCCTACATGCAAAGAGAGAAGCTCTCCAACTTGTATAAATATCCCATAATGCAATGAAGCCCACACTCTTGGGGCATTGTGTTGAGTTCTACTTTGGTATTCCAATCAATTGTCTCCAAGTGTCAATTCTTCCTTGCACTCCACGTCCAAAAGCATGTCCTAACCTTGCAAGGGTTGGACATTGCAATAGTTATTAACATGATAGAAACAAGAGTCACCCATGCATGTAAACACATGCATAGTTGATCACACGCATGCGCACACACGTATTCACACACATAAACATAGACATGCACATACATAGAGACACATGTATAGCAACACTACATGTAGACATACATAGAGGTGTACTCACTCACATATGTTGAAATACTCAACACACACACATGCTAAATACATTCTCCATTTTTTATTGCTTATCTCCCTTCCCTATCGATTTTCTATTCATGCTTCCATTGGATGATGGATTTGCCCTAGACATGATGAATTTATTGCATCCAATAGCACAGAAAAGTAAAATTGAAACCCATGATTACTACTTGAGGCATTCAAAAGTCAACCCTCTCTCCCAACCTTGCAACCCCTCCTCTCCCTCTCCTCCTTCCAACTCCTTCTCTCCTCCTCCCTCCTCCCTCTCCTCCTCCCTCCTCCTCCCTTATCCTCCCTCCTCCTCCCTCTCCTCCTCCCTTCTCCTCCTCCTTTCTCCTCCCTCTCCTCCTCCCTTATCCTCTCTCTCCTTCCCTCCCATGCTCTTACATCTTCTTCCTCTCCCACTCCTATGCTGCCCCTAAACCCTTAGTCCATCAACCCTTAACTTCCATGATCTATGAGAGAGGAGTTCTCCGCCATGTACTCTACCCTGAACCTTGGATCCTCCTTCTAACCCTTAAACCCCTTCTGAACCTTGGAACCTCTTCTAAACCCTAGACCCTCTTCTAAACCTTGGAAACTCCCTTGGAACCCTGAACCTCCCTCTAACCCTTAAAACTCCTCCTAAACCCTTCAACCCAAATAAAGGCAAAAGCCTTCATTACCCCAATCATAATGATGCACTTTTCTTTCACACATGCGTGCGCTATGTTTGCTTACCACACTTAAGCCTACGTCTCTCATCGGAATACGACTCAAGGTCTTAAGCTACACTTATACTACAAACGATGACACCGATATATCTATAGGTGACAAAAATCCTCGGAACCCTGTATACTGAGAATACCTTGCTCTTCCTATAGAAGCCGTGCGAAAGAGCCAACATTTGTATGTGTAGAGTAGCACGGAAAAGCTCTGCTTGTACTTGCATAAGGCTAGGAATAATCTCTCTTAATAATCCAACATGCATGTTCTACATGGAAGTTTTATATGTGATTCCTACATGCATGTTCTACATGCGATTCCTACATGCAAGTCCTACATGTGATTCCTACATGCATGTTCTACATACAAGTCCTACATGCAATTCCTACATGCATGTTCTACATGCAGTTTCTACATACAACTCCTACATGCATGTTCTACATATAAAACTCCTACATGCATGTTCTACATGCATGTTCTACATGCAAGTCCTACATGTAGTTTCTACATGCAACTCCTCAATTCATGTTCTACATTCAAGTCCTACATGCAACATGCAACTCCTACATGCAGGTTGCAACTCCTACATGCAACTTCTATATGCAAGCTCTACATGTAGAGAGAGAATGTCTTATAGTTCCTACATGCATGGAGAGAGCTCTCCAACTTGTATAAATACCCCATAATGGAATGAAGCCCACACTCTTTGGGGCATTGTGTTGAGTTGTACTTTGGTATTCCAAGCAATTGTCTCCAAGTGTCTATGCTTCCTTGCACTCCACATCCAAAAGCATGTCCTAACCTTGCAACTCCTCCTCCAGCCTTGCAGCCCCTCCTCTCCCTCTCCTCCTCCCACCTCCTCCTCTCCTACTCCCTCCTCCTCACTCCTCCCTCTCCTCCTCCTTTCTCCTCCCTCTCCTCCTCCCTCCTCCTCCCTCTTCTCCTCCCTCCTCCTCCTCCCTTCTCCTCCCTCTCCTCCTTCCTTCTCCTCTCTCTCCTTCCCCCCCATGCTCTTACATCTTCTTCCTCTCCCACTCCTATTCTCCCCCTAAACCGTTAGTCCCTCAACCATTAATCTCTATGATCTATGAGGGAGATGAGTTCTACACCATGTACTCTATCCTGAACCTTGTATCCTCCTTTTAACCCACACACTTTCATTCCACCTTCTCGAAGCATGCGTTAAAATAAGATCCCTCACAATACACACACACAAGTCTCATACATGCATACCAACTAATCCAATGATCAATGGTACACCATATCAACATGGATGCAGGTTCAGAAACAATGCCGCCACTAAAGAGGATGGGAAGAAAGAGCCCACCACCTTAGCCACAAGACCCCCTCCAAATATCGCAGCCATCTACCTCCTTTCAACTAAGGCAACCACAAGCATTGGTTGTTCAGAGCAATAGCTCTAATGAGGATTTTGTGCATGACATGGAAACACAGGAAGTCCAAATGCCATCCTAGTACCACCGGCCTACACAACCATTGACGGGGCCCAGTCCTTGGAGCTTGTGTGCCCACCTTCATTAACTTATGCTCTTTCCAACACAACAATAGCTTTCTTAGAGAAAAGAGTTCTTGGCAGTGCAGTTTGTTTGAGAGCCTAAAATCCTTGGAGAAAAATCCTACAATGACCACATACATCAGGGACTTTCTCCATTCTTACCACTCTAGCAATGCACAAGTAGGCAAGTACAGCACCACTATACATCAGAGCCAACTCAATATTATGCTCAATAGTATAGTGATTAAGAGGGCCTTCTCACTCCCAACTCAAGGTGCAAAATACCCCACAACGCCTGCCAATGCTAAATTTCTCAAAATAAAGCCTCTCCTTGCCAAGGGCACCAAGTTTCATAGGGATGGGATATTACTTCACACCATCATTACCCTCGACTCAAGGAAGCAAGAACATTCCTATCCACAATCCTGGGGGTTAAGTGTGGCAAGAGTCAATCCCTCCCACTCTACACATTTGTTTTGATGAGTAGGCAGCTAAAGCAAGACTGGATCCAGCGATTACTCAACTTCTTCACAAAGAAACTGGAAGATTCAACTAGCCAAAAATGAAAAGTTCCAGACTTATTGGTTGTAATCATCAGTAAGGAAATAAAAGAGAAAGAAATGACTCTGCCCTAGTCTGGCCAAAAGCTTTTGAGGATCTAGACATCCCCTTATCACCAGCATGGGAGTTGTCACCACCTTCTCCCAATATCACATTGGCAAATTCAGATACCTCGAAAGAAATGCCTATTCTAGAGGTAGGATATGAGGAATTTCCCCATGAGATGCTGTAAATTGGTGCATGATTGCAACCAATATATCTACATCAACAGCAGTAGCCAGAGCCTAAGGCTACATCAGCACCATCATCGCCCGTCAACATCATGCTAGTTAATGAGCCACAAGGAGATCTAGTGCTAGATCATCAATATGGCTACTGTACCCAAGTGATTGAAACAACCCCCAGCAAGTACTATAGAATCATCAAGATGGCTACATGGGCACTAATTGTACCAATAGTATCATCAACCCTCATCATCGTCTATCATTCTCCATCATCAAGCCAGCCAAATGCTTCAAATGTCATAACTATTCACTAGCTTAGCCAAGGAGGAACACACCCAAGAATTGGAAAGATAGAGAATGTAGCAGCCATCCAAGACCAACTCCATGGAATCGCCATAGAGGTCATGACACTTTGGGTGCAAATATATGAGAAAGAGGTTGAATAAATGTGCATGAACCAAACTCTCCAAGCTCAAGAGAAGGTAGTGTGGGATGTGACCTCCGACCTCGACCAGAGCCAAATACAGTTGACAAGAGTAGTATAGGCTACGACAATCTTATGGACCTCCTATGACTACTTGACCTCAACACATGCTTAGCAGGTGGAGGAACTAGCAAGCTCAACTACTCTAATCCAGAAAGAAGATAGCTCCAAGATTGCCAAGAAAAGCTTGAAGACAACACACACATTTAGCATTGAAGAGCTTACAAGGGACTGCCAAATCTTAAAGGACCAACTTGCCACTGCTATAGAGGCCAGTACTTCTCAAGCACAAGTCTTGAACCAATGGTCCAATACCACTGAAGTCATGCCTCAACAAGCATAGGTTACCTTGCAAATGAAAAATCTTAAGGAGGCATATACATCCATCTACCATAAGTATAAGGAAAAAATGGATGAGATGCAATACCAAAAGAGAGTTATCTCAAAGCTTGAACTCCAATTGCTAATGCAAACAATGAGGCAATGGAAGACACCACCAATGAAGTCCCACAACAATGCACAACGGTGGTGTACCAAGACTCTTGTGGCCGCTCTACAAGCGGACGATCACCTAAAAGAATGAGTGCTTATCCAATGGAAGCAGCTCCAATTCAGAATCATATCCACTTATCCAAACATCAAATGGGAACATTCCATAGGGGCAAAAACTCTGCACAAAATTTTCCAAGACTTAAAAAATATCTTCTACCTGTCTACATTTGCTTGGTTTATAGCACTCAAGACAGATACTTTCATCGCATATGTATGCCCCATGGACAGTCCTCCCCTCAAGGTTATTTTTGGCCTATTTCCATTGCTACAAAATCCATCACTATTATCTACAAGGCATGACATAACTAGCATCCCACCCTTGCAACAGCCTTGTAGCAGCTGATGATCCCATTGCACCAACAAAAA
Organism: Dipteris shenzhenensis; assembly: GCF_047967505.1. Classification (NCBI taxonomy): domain Eukaryota; kingdom Viridiplantae; phylum Streptophyta; class Polypodiopsida; order Gleicheniales; family Dipteridaceae; genus Dipteris; species Dipteris shenzhenensis. Next base: position 16,345,236 of record NC_141604.1, read on the forward strand.
GAAGTGTCGGAGGATGACATGGCCTATCTCACATCTAACTTCCCATATCTAACCACTCTCTATGCTAATCTCATAACCTCACTTACCCTTGCTACCACCCTCTTAACCTTCCTTGAGCTCTAGCCTAACATCTACTCCCTTCATCATCTCTTTGCTCATGCCTCTCACAACTTTCAACTAATGCAATAGTCGCAAACTTACCAGCCCCTCACACCTAACTTCTTCCCTTCCCTTGCTAATCCTACGCTCAAGGATTACCAAGCTGCTTAAACCATTTGCCTAGTTCTTCCCTCCCTTCCCTCTGATTCCCCTTTCACAACAACTAACACTCTTCCATATTTCTCCCCCATGTCCCAAGATTCTCTCCCTGCCCTGCCATCACCTCAGACACTACTTGTGTTGCCATCAGCAAAAAATGACCCAATACTTGATTTTAAATATCAAGATCTAGATAATCCAATTCGCACTCCCATGCCAAATTCCAATGATGGGTATGATTTTGATGTAATACTACTTTTTGGTAACCCCATCAAGAATTTCTAGAGCAAATATCTTGATATGAAAACTCGAGGTGGATGGACCGTGGACACCTTCCCTACCAACCTTTTTCAGCACCAAATTAGTGAAGCTTTGGTTAGCAAGTTGGATCCCCAACCTGATTGGCACCGCGTCCCAAGCTCTTTGATGAAATCTTCATGAAAGAATACCTATGTGCACCTCCATGTCTCAAAATCCATCCCAAGTTCTATGCAATTCCATGACGGCACAGATGGGAGACCAATATACACACTTTGCATGAGGATCACATCAAGTAGTAGAGATGCTTGAGATGCAGAACTAACACAAAGCACTCCATTAACAAATCAATAGCATCATTAATGAGAAAATAATGCGTTGCAACATTGACCGCATCCCTCGCCAAAGTGTTATCTTGTGCAAAACATTGGAATACATTTCGTTGTTCCTCCCTTTCCCTGCCGGCTGGAAGTTCTAATTTTCCTATCGATATTGCCATGAATTCCCATCAATATCGAGGTAGGAATTCTGGAGGTCCATATCCACATCAACCACCATTTGCCTCCACTTAGTTTCAATCCCAATCAATGGACCGATGCTCATACTCTACAAGCCGACTCTATCAAAGAGTCATCTTCTCAGAAGCACGCCACATATCTCTATTCAAACAAATGGTGGATACAGGCTTCCTAGAAATAGAGTAAAAATTTGTATGGTGCCAAGGCTTTATAGCAAGATCGGCTCACACACCACAAGAAGTCCCACAGCCACTAGGTTACGAGCATGGCATCCCAACTCCGTGATCACAATAAGACATAACCCGAGGATGGGTAATAAAATGGATCCGGGGGTATGTTGTCTCTGTGCCAACATGGACTTAGGTAGTACAGTATGTGTGTGTAGAGTACCGACAAAGCTCCTCCTATACTTGCATAAGGCTAGGAATAATCTCTCTTAGGAATCCTCAACATGCATCTTCAACATGCAAGTCCTACATGCAAGTTCTACATACAATTCCTACATGCAACTCCTACATGCATGTTCTACATGCAAGTCCTACATGCAGTTCCTACATGCAACACGCAACTCCTGCATGCAACTTGCAACTCCTACATGCAACTTCTACATGCAGAGAGAGAGAATGTCTTATAATTCCTACATGCAGAGAGAGAAGCTATCCAGCTTGTATAAATACCCCATACTAGAATGAAGCCCACACGCTTTGGGACATTGCTCGAGCATTGTGTTGAGTCTTACTTTGATATTCCAAGCAATTGTCTCTAAGTGTCCATGCTTCCTTGCACTCCATGTCCAAAAGCATGTCCTAACCTTGCAACTCCTCCAACCTTGCAACCCCTGCTCTCCCTCTCCTCCTCCCAACTCCTCCTCCTCCTCCTCCTCCTCCTCCTCCTCCCTTCTCCACCCTCTTCTCCTCCCTTCTCCACCCTCTCCTCCTCCCCCCTGCTCTTACACCTTCTTCCTATCCCACTCTTATGCTCCCCCTAAATCCTTAGTCCATCAACCCTTGACCTCCATGATCTAAGAGGGAGACAAGTTCTCTGCCATGTACTCTACCCTAAACCTTGGATCCTCCTTCTGAACCTTGAACCTTTTCTAAAGCCTAGAACCTCCTTCTAAACCTTGGAAACTCCTTCTAAACCCTGAACCTCCCTCTAACCCTTAAACTCCTCCTAAACCCTTCAACCCTCAATGAAGGCAAAAGCCTTTATTACCCCAATCATGATGATGCATGTTCCTTGCACACATGCATGCACAACGTTTGCTTACCACATTTAAGCCTACATCTCTCATTGAAATACACCCCGAGGTCCTAAGCTACAATTTTACTACAAACGACGACACCAATATATCTGTAGGTGACAAAAAGCCTCGGAACCTTGCATACTGAGAATACCCTACTCTTCCTACAGAATCTGTGGGAAAGATCCAACACCGATAATGCTATATTGGAAGGTGAAGTATTTGACAATGACTTAGCAATCCTGCACGCACTCATGGCCGTAAAATACCCCAAGATAGACCCTCCAACACTAGACAATAACAATCGGTCAAGGAAAAAGGAGGGTGTGCAATGCCAAAAGGACAAGGTAGAGAGTTTTAATGAATTTGAAATAATGCAGACCAAAGTGGTGGAATTATATTTGAAAAATCCCACAAAATCACCCGAGCCCCCAAATTTTAAATGGAATCCTAGAGGACTTGAATGTGCATGTATGGCCAAAGAACCACTCCCCTATTGAAAATCCATCACTAGTCTCAGAAAGCAAAAAACTTCGCAAGTTCAAACCCAATGTGAGTATGAAGAGTGAAATGGTGAAAGAAGAGCAAAGGAACACAGATGAATTGGACCAAACATCTTTCACAACATCTAGTAGAGCTAGCAGCCAAGCAAGCACCTCAAAGTGCCATGATGGCCTAAGGGAAGTTCTCGATTACTTCAAAAACTACATCAAGGGAGAAGCAACAATAGCAATGCCCAAGCCTATCAGGGAATCAAAGCTCACACAAACAGAGAATATTAAGGATACCCCAATGTACGAAAGACCATCCAAGACAAGAAAATTTAATATTACCTTGGATGGAGAAGAAGAAAAGCCAATATACATCAGCAAATAACTCACTCTAGAAGAAGACAAAGAATCAAAAGCATTGCACATGGAATATAGAGATTGCATGGCTTGATCCTACAAGGAAATGAAAGGGATTTCCTCTAAAGTTGTAGTACATACCATACCAATTAGGGAAGGTTCCAAACCTAAGGTATATGGACCCTACGAGACAAATCCCAAGTATGGCACTCATGTCTATGAAGAACTAGAAAAGATATTGGATGCCAGTTTCATTTATGAGATTGAGCATACCGATTGGGTGTCACCAATTGTAATTGTTCCTAAGAAAAATAAAAAGCTCAAAATATGTGTGAATCTCAAGAATGTCAATGCAGCAACAATCAGAGATAACTACACCCTACCAATGATTGAAATAGTGTTAGAAAGGGTAGTTGGATCTGAAGTATTTAGCTTCTTGGATCAGTTTAGCGCGGGTACAACCAACTACAAATTGCATCTCAAGATCAGGCAAAGGTATCCTTTGCTACAAAAAGGGGACATTTTTGCATACAGAGTCATGCCATTTGACTTATGCAATGCCCCATCTGTGGGGGTTAAAGGCAACTGTGCCTTAACCTCAATTGTGTACAATACTCAAACACATATATATATTGATGACATAGAAGATTAGGGTGTTTAGCACCCACTAAAACTTGTGTGGCTCTCTCTTTTGGCTCTCCCTCTCTCTCACCTTCTTCCATTCCGCTTCCATTGTTGAGATCTCTCAACTGGTTTTAGAGTGCAGGTGTTCTAGTAGCTGAGCCCAAGTGTGAGCCTAGAGACTTGAAGTCTACTGTTATAGCTCTCTAGGAGAAAGGAGAATCTTTGTTGGGTGACTAAAACTGCATCCTAGTTTGTAGAGACCTTGTAGAAACCTTTGGAAAGTTCTCTAAGTAGTTTTAGAGAAAAAAATACGTTTTTTGATGATTCCCCTGTTCCTTTTGACGAGACTGAGAGTCTAGAATAACTTGTATAGGCAACCATTGTCTGCTTTTGGTGTCCATTGCACTTTGGGAGTTTGAAAACCCTTCATTCTTGAATTTGGGATCATTTCGTTGGATTTCTGACTCACCATCTCTGCTTCAACATTTTTCTGCCAATGTCTTGGAACTCAAGTTTAAAGCAACCATTTGCAGATCTGTCAGTTTTAGTGGACACAAGAGGTCTTAAAACTACTATGTTGTTCATGATTCACACTCCAATAGTGTTTACAAATAGTTCTATTTGCAAAAATAATTTTTGGTCTGTGTGTTAGACTCAGTGATTGGGACCATGATTTCCAAAACCATCTGTTTCAATGCATTTCAGAGGCCCAAAAATGCCTACCTGTCAGCTCTTGCATGATTCCATGGAGATTTGGAGAAAATATCTCTCTCTAAGATGCCAAATCGTCTGTTTGTCTGTCAAAAATCCATTCAAAGGTTCAAACCTTTGATTTTTTATTACAGGTCAATTGCAAGGGTTGACTCCCCGTTTCCCATTCATCGGTTGGGATTTAAGAGTTCTAGCAGAAGAGATATATTTGCATATTTTCTTATTGAGTCTGATTACGCAGTGATGCCCATGTTTTGAGGCATCTTAGGTCCTATTTCAGTAGAAGCCATTGCAATAAGGCCGTGATTTTTGGGACATACCTTATGCAAACCACTCTGGTTGTAGTTTGAGCCATGTGCACTCATTTGTGGTTTGTATTAGGTTGGAGTGGATGATTTACATGCCATTTGGATGCATTGAAATCCATATTGGATGCGTTGATAAACCCTAATTTCCTTGTAGGATGCTTTATTGATGGACTTTTGGCACACATATGCTATGTTGAGGGACAGCTTTGACACATTGCAGTTGATACACTAATAGTGCTATGCTCTCTTGGATGAGACATTATTGATGCATATGCCATTGGACGATGTTTATTCTTGAGGCATTTGGCTCTTATTGGTATTGGCTTTGCCATTGTTTTATCATTGCAGACTGACATTTTCTTTTGGGCTAGATTTGCTCATATGAATGCATAGTATATGCACATGAGTCAGATGCATTTTGATGCTTTGAGCCTTTGAGATTTATTGGTGATATTACCCTCGATTTTGGCAAATGTATTTGGGTGCACCTAGTATTTGGTGTGATTCTTTCTTGTAGGCCTTAGCATTTGGGATTTTGCTTTATTTGCATCATGGCATCCTCTTCCATGTCTCGAAAGGATTTTTTCAGGATTAAAAAGTTTGATTGTACAAGCTTTTCTTTATAGAAAGAACAGATAAGGGATTTTCTTATTCAAAAGAAGCAAACCCTTGGCAGGGATTGAAGCTAAGCCTGCAGATATGTCTAAGGATGATTGGAATGAGTTGGATGCATTAGCAAAGTCTACTATTAGACTTCATCTTGTAGAGTTAGTTTATTTCATAGTAGTGAATGAGCAAACTACGGAAGATTTGTGGAAGAAATTATGTGCTACTTATGAGAAGGAAATTGCCTCTAATAAAGTTTACCTCATGAAGAGGTTGTTTGAGCTATAGATGAAGGAAGGGGTCTCTATTGTTTCTCCCTTGATTTAATTCAATATTATTTTCAGCCAGTTTTAGGCTCAGAAGATGACTTTTGATGTGGAGACTAAGGCAATATCCCTCGTGTTCATTGCCATCCTCATGGGATAACTTCCATACAACTATCAGTAACTCTACACCTAGTGGAGTACTCAAGTTTGATGATGTTGTGGGTAGCTTGTTGGCCGAGGAGATTAGACAAAATTCTATAGATGGCAACAAGCAGGATGCAACCTTAAATGTGCAAAGGGGCTGATCATAGCTCGGGGGAAGTCCCAAGAAAGAGGGAAGTCTCATAGCAAATCCAAGGCATGGAACATTGAGTGTTACCACTGTGGCAAGAAGGGCCATATGAAAAAGGATTGCTACAAGCTAAAAAGAGAGAAAAAGGATAAGGAAAAAATGTAAATTGGGGTGCAAATAAGAAGGAAGAGAGTCAGAGGGAGGACAAAGGAAAAATGGAGATCAAGGAGATTAATGGAGTCATCACTGATAATAGTGACAATGACATTCTCTTCATGTCTAGTCTACCTATAGACTTACTTACCACTTCAAATTATGCATATTCCCAGGATTTGATTTTGGATTATGGTGCTTCATTCCATGTTACTCCCCATAGGGAATGGTTCTCCACTTATGATAGTGGAAAGACAGGTTGTGTGTGCATCTTGGAAATAACTATGCATGTGACATAGTGGGAGCAAGTGACATAAAGTTTTCTTTTACAAATGGGTCTACATTTGTTTTGAAAAATGTGAGACATGTGCCTAAACTAACCAAGAGTTCTATTTCAACAGGTCGGCTAGATGATGTTGGTTTTTAAACCACCTTTGGCTTTCAGAGTTGGAAAATTCAAAAGGGCTCTATGGTTTTGGGAAGGGGTGCCAAGTGTGGGAAACTTTATCCCTTACATGTATCAAGGGTGTCTGATCATGTTGTTGCAATAACCGAGCAGCCAAGTACTTCTTTGTTTGGGTTATATACCGAATTTGAGTTTTTTTTACTTTGAATTTTGTGAGCATTGTCTCTATGGGAAGTAGACTAAATCATCCCATAAAAGAAGGGGAAAGAAAGATCTTGAAAAGCTTTATTTGGTGCATTCAGACGTATGTGGTTCCATGCCTACACAGTCATTAGGTGGGGTTGAATACTATGTAACATTCATTGATGATGCAACTAGGAAAGTGTGGGCTTATGCTATAGCTCGGAAGAGAGATGTGTTCTAAGTATTTCAAAAATGGCTGGCTTTGTTGAAAATAAGTCACGTAAAATGCTTAAATGACTATGAACTGACAATGGTGGAGAGTATCTCTCTCATTACTTTGAGCATTTCTATGATACACGTTGGATCAAGAGGGATCTCACATCCCCTCGTACTTAGTGAAAAATCCAGTTGTGCAGAATAGATGAACCGCACTATTCCAAAAAGGTTGCAATATATGCTTTCCGATGCAAGTCTTTCTGGTGGTTTTTGGGCTGAGGCAATGAAGACTACAGTTCATGTGATCAATAGATCACCTAGTAAGAGTTTGGATGGTGGTATTCTTGAAGAGGCATGGAGTAGCAAGAAGCCCTCTTACTCTCATTTGTATATATTTGGGTGTGAGGCATATGCACATCTGCAAAAAGAGCTTCGGAAGAAGCTAGATCCTACGTCTAGGAAATGCATCTTTCTAGGTTATGGCGAAAGTGGAGAGATGGGCTATCGTCTCTGGGATCTAGACGCAAAGGAGATCATACAAAGCCATGATGTGGTCCTCAATGAGAAGAAGATGCATAAGACACCCATGAGGGATGTGGAAATGAGGAGAATCACTTTCCAAGATGTAAATCCACCTGCATATGTTGATAGACAGCAAGTTGTCCATGGACCAAATGTGCAAGAAATGGTGCCACCAAGTACTCCCATAGGTACACAATCAAGGGCAAATGATGGATCATCTATTGATGGAAATGATGAGCCAAATGTGGTTGATATGTAGGTGGAACAGCAAGCTGAAATGCCCTTGAGAAGATCATTTAGAGTGTTTAGACCACCTAAGAGATTTGTTCCAGGGGGGTAGGCTATGTGATGCTTACGTATTACAGGGAGCCTTCTTGCTAAAAGGAGGCTATGATGCATGAGGACCAGTGCAATTGGGAGTGTGCTATGCAATCAAAGTTGAATTTACTCATGAAAAATAAGACTTGGGACTTGGTTTCTTTGCCACATGGAAAGAAAGTATTGCCATGTAAATGGGTCTATAAGGCGAAGGTCATAGGTGATGATGTGCCTAAGTATAAGGCCCGATTGGTTGCTACAGGGTTCAAGCAAAGAGAAGGGTGTGGACTTTGATGAGATCTTCTCTCTAGTTGTGAAGATGGTCACACTTAGATGTGTACTTGGACTTGTGGCAGCAAAGGATATGGAGCTTATACAGATGGATGTCAAGACATCTTCCTTGCACAGGGATCTACATGAGGAAATTTACATGGTACAGTTGGAAGGCTTTGAAGAAAAGGGAAAAGAACATTTGGTTTGCAAGTTGAAAAAGAGTCTCCATGGCCTTAAGCAAGCCCCTAGAGAATGGTATCAGAAGTTTGATGCTTTCATTCGGTCCTAGGGTTTTAGAAAAGTGAGATTGATCACTACCTCTACACTAAAAGGGCTAAGGATGATAGCCTGGTACTCTTGACACTTTATGTGGATGATATGCTATTGGCTAGCAAGAACACTTTTGATCTAGATGCATTGAAGTCCAAGTTGGATGAGGCCTTTGACATGAAGGATTTGGGACCTACAGGTCATATTCGTGGTATGTGCATCATGTGGGACCACCGGAGTAGGACACTCCTTTGTCTTTCATAGAGGAAGTATGTTACAAAAGTATTGTAGCATTTCAATATGGAGGGGGGGAAGGCAGTACATACTCCATTGCCTCCATATGTGAAGCTGAGTTAGACAAATGTTCCCAAATTAGATGAGGAGAGAGGGTCATGATGTCCAAGGTTCCTTATGTATCAGCAGTTGGGAGTCTTATGTATGCTATGATAGCTACTAGACCGGACATTGCATTTGCAGTGGGAGTTGTTAGTTGGTATATGGCTAATCCAAGAAAGAGGAATTGGGAGGCAATTAAGTGCATCATGAGGTACATGAAAGTTACCAAGGAGACGTGTATCTACTTTGGTAGAGGAGAGATGCTTGTACTTGGGTACATAGATTCAGACTATGCAGGGCATGTGGATAGCAGGAGATCCACTTCTGGTTATGTGTTCATATTTGCAAGTGGGGCAGTTTCATGGATTTCTCGCGTATAAAAGTGCATTTCTCTGTCTACCACAAAGTCTGAGTATGTTGTAGCCATAGGGTTGCAAGGAGGCTATATGGCTTGATCCGCTAGTGGGAGATTTGGGGATTCATATAGGTGTACCGTCATTGCATAGTGATTCCTATGAGTGATATTTAGCTAGCACAGATCCGATCTTTCATGCAAAGACCAAACACATTGAGGTCAGGTACCATTTAAACAGGGAGCCTACTTGAGAAAAACTGCATATTTGTCAAGGTTCATACAAATGATAACCCTACAAATATACTGATGAAGAGTCTACCTAGTTAGCGGTTTGAGTATTGTCATGTATTGATGGGCATTGGATAGTATGTCCAGTGGTTGTTCTCCCTTAAAGGCACATTGGCCTTGTTGTGGGGGTTAAAGGCCACTATGCCTTAACCCTAGTTATGTACAATACTCAAACACGTATATATATGGACGATATTCTACACCCACCAAAACTTGTGTGGCTCTCTCTTCTAGCTCTCGCTCTCTCTCACCTTCTTCCATTCTACTTCTGTTGTTGAGATCTCTCACCATCCACATTTCAAAGGGTCATGTACACTGCCTTCAAGGAATTTCTCAACAAGTTCCTACAAGTCTTCCTCGACAACTTGTGCATACACTCAAGCAAAAAGGATCACTTACAATGCCTAGAAAATGTACTGAAGAAATGCAAGGAGTATGGAATCTTCTTGAATCCTCTCAAATGCCAATTCTTGGTCACACATGGAGTAGTCTTGGGACATGTAATTTCTCAACAAGTTCCTACAAGTCTTTCACGATGACTTGTGCATACACTCGGGCAAAAAGGATCACTTACAATGCCTAGAAATGCACGGAGTATGGAATCTCCTTGAACCCTCTCAAATGCCAATTCCTTGCCACACATGGAGACACATAGTCTCTCAACATGGGCTTGCAACTGACATGGACAAAACAAAGATCATCATGGAACTCCCCCCCCACTAAATTCAAAGGGTGTCCAAGTTTTCATGGGCCATGCCAGATACTATAGAAGGTTCATACTTAGGTATGCAATGATTGCAAGGCCCCTATCTAAGCTCCTAGTCAACTTCATCTAGACAGAAGATGTGAACAAGCATTTGAAAAGCTCAAGTGGAGATTGATCACAGCCTAGGCCTATCCTAAAGGCAACAAATTGGGACATGTAATTTCATGTGCATACAATTGGTTCCAAATATGTAGTAGGGAGTGTGCTATGTCAACCTGGCAAGTACAACAAGGATTACCCAAACTACTTTGCAAGTAGGCAGTTAAATGATGTAGAGGTCAATTACACTACCACTAAAAGAGAAGCCCTACAAATGGTCTACAGCGTGAAGAAATTTTGATATTATTTGTTGGTCATTGAATTTGTATTTAATAAAGCTTGTTGTTTCTTGTGAATCAACCATGTACCATGGGTCGCATCACCAGATGGCTTCTACTGCTCTGAGAATTCAAATTCAAGATAGTGGTAAGGAAAGGGGCTCAGCACTACATTGCAGATCATATGTCATGATTGATGACAAGAGAAGAGCCCAAAGGAATAGAAGATGACCTACCAAATGCTACTCTATTTCAAATTAATGTTCTTCTTGAATGGTGTGCAAACATTATTGGGTATTTAATGATAAGAAGACCACCCCCTGAACTGTGACCAGTGGAGGGAAGAAAATTAATTCTAAATCTACCCCCTATCAACTAATTGTAGATCATCTATACAAGATGGGCAATGATCAAATAATCAGAAGATGTGTTATTCCACATGAAATCATGCCAATCATAAGAGAAGTTCATGAAGGCATAGCCGGAGGACACTTTGCAGGGGAAGCAAAAGCAAGAAAAATCCTCTTATCAAGATATTGGTGGCCAACCCTTTGGGTAGATGCTTATGACTATGTCAAATGATGTGAAGTATGCTAAAGAACAATCAAGCCCCAGCACAAGGATCTCAATCCCCTAACAACAATTATAGCTCAGCAACCATTTGCAAAATGGGGGATTATTTTTGTAGGACCCATACATCCTGCCACAAAGAGAACACAAGCATGCTACATCTTTGGGGCCACAGACTACTTCTTAAAGTGGGTTGAAGCTAAAGCAATAAGAAAAGAAGATGCCAGAAGCATAGCAAAGTTCTTATATGAAAATGTGATGACACGAGTTGGATGCCCCATTGAAATTGTGTCATATTGAGGCACACATTTTGTCAATGAGGTAATCCAAGAATTTTTGTCTGGCTTTATGGTTATCCACAGAAAAAGCACACCCTACTATCCCTAAGGCAATTATGGGATTATAGAACCACACTAAAGGTCAATATAGGATTCACACTAAAGGTCAGTATAGGATTCTTAATTGGTGTACAGCCTTGAAGCAATGGTCCCACTAGAATTTGTCATAAGTCTACGCATAGAAGTGCAAGAATGCATGGGAGACCATGAGGAAAGACTCTATCAAAGAGACAAAGCTAGTTGTCTACCATGCCATGATAGCAAAAAAATAAAGAAGGAAGGCATGGTTTGATAAAAACCTTAAAGATAAAGATATTAAGGAAGGTGACCTAGTCCTACTATACAATGCCAAAGTCCACAAGGGCAAACTCAAATATCTACATTAAGGAGCTTATAGAGTCAAAAAGATGAATCCCATAGGAGCTGTGCTGCTAGAAACACTGGATGGAGGCCAATTCACCACAACAATAAACGAGAGCCTATTGAAGCACTACTACATCAACACACAAGCCATCCCTAACAATAAGAAAGATTTGGGGGCCCAAGTCTTCCATAGTTAGCATTAGATTGTATCACAAGCACTCACTCGCGTATGTATAAAACCTCAACCATGACAGTCGTCCCCAAATCACCAACCTAAAGAGGAATAGGATCTAGGATCAACAACCCAAGGCCAACACCAAAATGACCATGACTAGTGTTTCTAGACACAATGACGAGCAAATAAATGCAACAGGCCAAGGAGATATGCCACAAAACTTGAGGACCCTAGAGTCTAAAGAACTAGAGGCAGCAGCATGAGAAAATAAATGCAACATGCCAAGGAGATATGCCACAAAACTTGAGGACCCTAGCGTCAAGAGAACTAGAGGTAGCGCAATCGACTATGCAAGATGCAGGTGTAGAATAGCTTGATGTCCAATCCAACATAGAGCTAACAATCGATGGAACAATACAGCTAGTATGGCCACGAGTCTCAACGTTCGACATGAAGTCGATGCATACAACTTTTTGCAGTCAAAGGGTCTAGGAAATATTTTTGAGAAGCTACAATCCTTCTTACCAACACCTGCTATGACAGAATACATTTGTCAATTCATAACATCATGTAAAAGTAGAGAGTTGGAGAAGGATAAGTATGGCACAGTAATGTATAATGAAAGGCCTTTACAAATCTACCTTAGTAGATCCACAATGTAGGAAGCTTTCTCATTCCCAGAGGCACAAGAAGAGTATCCAATGAAACACTTGGATGCAAGATTCTCTGAGATTCATGATTTGTTCCCACCTAACACAAAGTCACAAATCGTGGGAATATGCCATGAGATGAATTTGGACCCCAGATGCAAAGAGGCAGCCAAGTTTTTGATTAACATTTCAATCATACAGGAGTGAGAAAAAATTGCATGGCAGTAAAAGCTCTTACACTCCTTGGTAGGGAAAAACTACAAGATTGGGCTCAACACATATCCTTACTGCTAACCAATTATGTATCCACTACACATAATGGCAAACGCTACATTGCCCATCTATTGGTCATTATAATTGGGTTTGCAATACAACAAGAGGAAGCCTCTATACCCCTCTCAACACAAGATATAGAAGAAAATTAAAAACTTGATATTATCTCTAGAATGGGAGCTAGAGCCTCCATCTACTCTCAATGCGGATGACATGAATGGAAATCTAACCAAATTCCAAAGAATAACAATATCGATCTCTGCCAAAGAATCTTGTAACTCAGCTCAGTCTTGCTACCATAACAGAAGGAATTGAGCGAAGAAAACCAAGAGGAGACCATGTCACCCAATGACTTTACAAGTGATCCAAATACTGTGCTAATTCAAGAATCACAAGTCAACAACGTCGATGACTCCACGGCTCTAGGGTCACAACCCCAAAATGTCTCTAGTGACACCCTACAACAGATTGCTATTCAGGAAAGAGATCAACATTCCACATGGGCACATGGGAGTCCACTGTATGGCCAATACAAGCAAGGCTATAGCACATTCTAGATCATATAGCATCACAACCAGCAGTTGCAGTCATAGTTATTTGCTAGCATGGCATCAGATGAGTAGGAAAGAGAAATGGAAAGATAGATGATCCCATCACTCCAAACCAAGTTGCAAAGTGACGAGACTAAAATTCATAAGCTCAAGGAAATCATGGTAGAGCAAATCAACAATAGATCCTTGTACAAAATGCTCTAGTAGAAAGTAGGAAGGATGTATTACAAGCCACAATTTTTCTCTAAGAAAAACATCTATAGCTATCCGATGCCTGGAAGAGTTCGAGTTATCCCTCTCCCAAATGCAAGTATATTGTGATAATAAATGGTCCCCTTAAATGAAAGCCTACTACTTAAAAAGAATTAGATCTAGCATGCCACAATATACATAAACAATGAGTTGCAGCATAGCATCAAAGAAGGTAAGCATCAAACTCAATCGCTAGAGAAGGAATGCATAGCATCAAGGGAGACAATTGGTAGTGCCAAAGCAGAACAATAGATACTCTAACTCTATGTGCTTAATAATCAATTGCCAGGGCAACGAAAAGTGGCTCAATATGTTACCTTATCCAACTGGGTAAATAAACCCCACCTTGAGCAACTTATCAATTTCCTCCTTCACCTCTTGAGCATAATCAACACTAGGTAACTATGAAGAAAATTGCATAGAGTTTCAAAATCAAAAGGCGATAATTGCCAATGATGGTGCAGAGGAGCCAGCACAAGATATGTTGCTATAGGGCATCACTACATCATACCAAGATCTTGTTATAGTCCTCTAGCAAGAGGATCACATTGAAGGAAGAATACACATTCAGTGGAAACACTTGCAAATCAAGATGTTACATGTAGTATCTCGTCTTGATTGGACCATACTAGTGAGCACAAAGACTCATTGGGATCTATGCTAGCAGATGGATGAAGACAAGAGAAATGTGTTTTGTCCCTCAGTGCATGCAAATCTCATATGATTAAAGCTTGATGCAATACTTCTATATGAGTGCTTGATAGGAAGTCCTCCTCTTTGAGTAGTAGTTGGGTCCTACCCTTACTGCAACAATCACCATCAACTTCCTTGGAATATAAATCCCAGACCAAATCCTACATTGAAGCTGACAATGCCTACCGGAAGCGCGACAAAGATTTGCCAGAGGAATATGTGGTCTACCTTTAATCTAATATCCCCTATCTCGCCACTCTCTTTTTTGATCTTCTCACATCCCTCTCTAACTCTAGTAACATCCTCCATACCTTTCCAAAAATCCATGCTAACCCATATTCCTTGGCATGTCTCTTAACACTACCTCCTAATCAAAGAATCTAACTCCTACCATCTAGTAACACCTAAATTTTTTCCATCATTTGAAAATCCTTCCCTTGAGAAAGCCGCTAAATCCATTTTCTCTAATCTCCATCCACTTTCCATTGACATCCCTACTTCTACCTTCTCAAGTTCACTACTTGCTTCCACCTCAAGTTTATCCCCTATAACCTCTTCCTTTCCCCCAAGACCACATATTCTTGAGATCTCACTTGAGTTTCCAATGGAAGGCACCATTAATGATTCCATCAATGAGCTTCACAAATTGGATAATCCAAATCGCACACCCACATGGCATAGACCAAAGTTGTGAAAAGCACCTCCTTGAGTACTTACAAGCTCCATCTTCCTTTCAAATGCGTTCCACATTTGATGCGGTACCCTGTCATCGCTACCGGTGGGATGCCAATCATCATGATCTAGATAATGCAAATGCTCCTTGTAATTGGCCACTAATCAATAGAAACTCTAAGATCAAATGGACAAGCCAAGAAACACTCATCAGAACCTTGGAGAAACATGCATCACATATGCAAGGTGTTATGACAAAATACTCAAGGATAGTGCCAAATATAGTGAAGCTTTAGCAGTAATCTTGGAGGTGTCCCTCGCCATTGATGACCATTTACCAAAGCTCAGTTTCAACCCCAATCAACAAATAGATACTCAAACAACTAGACTTCGCCTCTTTCAAAGTGCCATATTTCTTCAAGGGTGGTAAGTGTGCTTGTTTGAAGAAATGGTTGACACTGGCTTCTTAAAAATTGAGCAAACAATCTAAGGCATTCGTTGATTACAAGGAAAAGATCGACAACAAGCTCAATCCATTTATCACTGACACAATCTTTACCATACTCATTGGGTAAACACTACTCCAACACAACATCATCTGCAAATTCAATTATAACCCAAGGACGAGTAATCAAATCGGTCTAGGGGAGTTGTTAACCCTATGGCAACAAGGACCAAAAGTGCAGTCTAGAGCAACAACGATGAGATCATTGTGTGTGTAGAGTATCGCAAAGCTCCCCTTGTAATATCTTGATCTTAAAAGATGTTATGATGAATCTTAATGGATAAGGAGAGTCAAAATCCTCTCTAGAAAAGATCCAATCATACTTGTAACATCAGGATCTAGAGAGAGAAATACTGAAAGCCTACACCTTTTGAGGTCCTCCCACTTTGTGTAGAGACCCAAAAGGTCCCCCCACTTTGTATAGAGACTCAAAGGTTCCCCCACTTTGTGTAGAGACCCAAAAAGTTCCTAGCAAAAAGTGGAGGGAATCTTGTCCAAAAAGTCTCTCACAAAAGAGATCCCACCCTGGAGGTACCTACGGATTGTGTAGAGCTAACATGTATAAATATATCTTAAGGGCATGAAGCTCCCACTCTTTAGGGTTTAGTGTTCAAGCTCAATATTGTGTTCATGTGATTGATCTCCATTGCGTCCATGCTCTCTTACACTATTGTGTTCTAGCATGCCCTTATCCTTGCACTCTCTACACTTGTATTCCCTCCTCCTCCTCTCTTTTCCTCCTCCTTATTGAGAGACCACACTCAACATCATGTGATTACATGTGCATAGCACTAACTTATATAGAGTGCTATAAAGGAAAGGGTTAGATGCCCTAATCCTAACCCTAAATGGGTTTGTATATATTCTACATTTTTAACTAAATCTAGTGTACAATTAGTCATTTGTGGTGTGCTCTCTAGCTGTGCCCTCTCTCCTCATCTCCACTCTTCTCCTCTCCCCTCTTCATATTTTGTCATGGTATCAGAACATCCTTGCCTTCCGTTGAGGCATTGCAATCCGAGAGCGTGAGAGAGTGTGAGAGATCGATTGAGAGTTCTTGAGTGATTATGAGCGCATTTCATTCTCTTTCGTTGAGAGAAAATTATGTCCATTTAAAAAAAAATTGTTCATTCTTGTGAGAGCTAGATTCCAGTCATTCCTTTGAGTGTTTCTTTGAGAGATTTCATGTCACCGTTTGTTCTAGAAGAGAGAGGAAAGTGTCTCCTAAGCCTCTACGACCTAGGCATGACCATCTAATGACTGCTATAGTAGCTAGCACTCTACGCCATACATGCAGTTGCCAAAGCTCTAGCTTTGAAGATCATGGACTCACGGGCAAACTCTATAGGTTCCAAAGGTTTGACCTCCTACAAAGTCTCAAAGCAGCCGATGCTCCAAATGTACACTTACCGGCCGACTCGACACGCAAGCAAGCAAGTAGCAAGCAGTGCAAGCAGGCAACCACAAGCAAGCAGCAAGAAGCAATGCACACAGACAACAGTGTTCCTACTCTTCTAGCAAGCCCACAGTGTGGCTTCAAAGCCTCCAACGATCCTCGCACAATAGCAACCTCGCTAAACGAAAGGCTCCAAGGCCTTAAGCTCCAGCATGTATGCTCATCTCCTCCTAACGATAAAGAATCGGCCTCCAACGAATGGCACCCGTGATGGCCAATCTACCAAATGATCCACAACTCCAAAGCCATACGTACAACTACCTTCAGCAAATGAGCGGCACACGCGACGACCAAGCCTACAACCACCTTCTGCAACAAGGACTCCGTCGACAGCCACCAAGCTCCCACACTCATCCACCTAAGCCACGGGTTGCATATCCAAGACGGATTGCCATAGCTTCAGCCTCCATGACTCCTAACAAGGACTACTACACCAAGCGAGACGATCGATCTCCTTCTACTGGACCTCAACATCACACAGGCACTACTCAGGCTATCTATGCAAGCTCCCACAAGATTTCGTCAATAGAATCTCACTAGATTCTAACGGAATCCAATAGATTATGTCCCTCGAAGCCCTCTGGTCCTCTAGGCACCACGTGGCACCCTTATCTAAAGGGCCATGTCAACAACATTGCTAGCTTGCCACATCACCATACACATGGCAGCCTTATCTACCACATAGGCAGACTCCTATTTGCCACATCAGTTGGCACCCACGTGTGCCACATAAGTAGACCTGGTCCATACCACGTCATCAGAGATACATCATCAACCAACTCATCTCTGCCACATCACCAGGTTAACATTAGCATTGCCACATCATTATCCACATCAACAAGTCCACATCATCTACCATGTCATCAAGGTTAAACAGTCAACTACCATGTCACCTTGTCCAGTCAATAGTGCCACATCATCACGTGGCACTGTTCTTTGCCAGGTACACTATTCACACTTCATGTGAGCCCACCTACCACATTAGCACACTGCTCCCCTGGCACACCTCTTCATAGGCACAGTCCACTACATGTGACCCCCTGAGTGCCACATCATCACATTGAGCACTTTGCACCCTTTTTTGCCCCTCCACCTAGATCAAGTCGTATCTCTTGATCCAGGAAGAATTTGAGGGCGCTAGAGAAAGGAAAATCTCTCAATTTTTTGTGCTCTACACATTCGTCATATCATGTACACATTTTGGTGCAAGTTGCACACACTTTTGAGCCTCGCTGACAAATTCACTTCCTACACAGTCATAGTGCAAACAATTTGAATTTCTCCAAGTTGCCAATATAAGCATGGATGCCCAAAATTCCCTACTAGTTTCTACTCGAGTCAGCCCCTACGCTCACATGCAGTTTCACACTCAAGATCAATGAGTCACCTTCAATGGTATTGGCACATTGTATCAATGGGGCACATTGCAGACTCTTGCACATTTGCAGTTCACATTGCCACTTGTAAAGCCTTTAATCAGGCTTTCTTTTTGCATTTGTGCACATCATTTTGAGCCTTGTAAAGCCTCTTGGCTATTTTCGACATCATTTGCCACAAGCCTTGTAATTCATATTGGATTATATACTGGAGTTCTATCTTCACTGACAGTTTAGATTTCAGGTGATACAGTCAGTGTTTTGCAGTTGATTCAAATAGTGATTTCATAAACACTTTGAGTACATTTCTTACACCATGTCTATGACTAGTAACCTCAATCTGGAGGCATCTGCTAAGCTATACAACTGTAATTATGGCACATGGAAATATCGAATGGAGACCATTCTTGTACTTCAGGACAAATGGAAGTATGTCGATGGATATACACCTAAACCATTTGATGTTCTAGCCAACAGTAGCTCTACTCCATCTGTTGTTCATAGCACCAGCAACGGGATCTACAATGGGACCTCCAGCTAAACAAATAGTTTATGCACCTGTAGCTGATCCTGCCATTGCTCGAGCACAAGTAGAATGGGACAAGAAAGACAAGTATGCATATCATCTAATCAAGCAAAATGTGCAAGATGTCATGCTAGGGCAACTAAACACAGTCAAGACATCAAAAGAAGCATGGGATATGTTTACAACTCTCTACGAGTCCAAGAACACTTCCAAGATTCTCACACTAAGAAACCAAATCAACCAGAGTTTTTGCAAGAGCAACGAAACCAATCACACTTACGTACTCAAGATTAAAGATTACAACAATCAAATCGCAGTAGTAGGAGAGACTATGAATCCCGCAGAAATGGTTCAAGTCATCCTAAATGGTCTAGGAGAGGGATACGAGAATCTAGTCCAGAGTATTGCCATTCAACAAAATATTCTAACATTGGAAGAGCTCCAATCATTTTTACTCGGGCAAATTCTGACACTGGAAGTGCTCCAGTCAGCTTTACTTGGTGAAGAACTCAGGACACAAGCCATTCACACACGCAAAGGTCATTCCAATGGTCAAGCATTCATAGCTTCAGATAAAAGTAGAGGCAGAGGTAGATCATTCCAACGAAGTGGTCATCATCAGCACAAAATCATCATCAAAGTTAGAATCAGCATCAGCATCATCCTCAACAACATCAGAATCAGCAAAGATGAAATCATTCCAATCAAGGAAGATTCCAAGGACGAGGGAATGCATCCACCAACGTGTCAAACATTCAGTGCAACTATTGTTATAAGTTTGGACACTATGAAACAGAATACCGCAAGAAGCAGTCTGACCAAGGCGGTCAATCCAACAGTAATCGAGGGAATTCCCGCGGAAGAGAAAATCACCGTGGTGGAAATTCTAGTCACTGTCATTATGCAAATGAACATGGGAATATGTTCCTTGCAAATGAGGATTTCAAAAGAAGATTTCAGCTATCAAGTCAACCAAGTAGATCAGGATCCTTAGTACATCGACATCGATGCATCATCTCATATGACAAAGCATCAAGAATGGTTCACAAAGATGAAACCATTAGAAGGTTAGAAGAATGTCATCTACATGGCACCGAATCCAATTCAAGGGACAGACATTATCCCTATGAACAATTTCAATGGTACGAAAGGATTGGTGAAAGATGTACTCTATGTTCCAAAGCTCAGCAAGAACCTCTTGTCAGTAGGTCAAATGACGGAACACAACTACCGAATCATCTTCGATGGAGATGAATGCATTATTAGAGACAAATCTAGAGGATTTCAGCTAGTAGAAAAAGGAGTCAAGGAAGGACGCTTGTTCAGAATGCTAGCCATAGTACTAGATTTGCATGCCATGTCACCTCAACTGCAACAGATGCCACTATCCACAAAATGGCACAAGAGATATGGTCATGTCAATTTCAAGAGCTTGATAGATCTCAGGAATCAGAATATGGCAATTGGGATTTTTAAGCTACAGTTTCTTGGAAAATTTTTTGAAACATGCTGCTTCGGCAAACAAAAGTGAACCAACTTTGACAGAAGTACCTCTCGAGAAAGAGGTATTCTTGATTTGATACACATAGATGTATGGGGTTATGCCCAAACACGCAGCATCAATGGTTCACTTTACTACTTGACTTTCATCAATGACTACAACAGATATTGTTGGGTCTACTTTCTGAAAAAGAAATATGAAAATAGTGAGTCATGAAAAATCACAATGAGTCATGAGTTGTCGTTTGCAACAGGCTATTATGATTTTTCACTAGTCTTAAATATTGATCAATTTTACAATCTTTTGGAGACATTAATGAGAACTATTTTCATAACTTTTACAAAATAAGCATAGTTTCAAACTTCTTTTGAAAAATGTACATATTGCTAATTGAAAGATGATAAAGTTTCCACTTTTCACATCAAATGACAAATTGAAAAACACAAGATCAATGATACGATCTAATATTCTTTGAAACTACTAATAATTCATGCATGGCTACGTAAAGTATAATACATTATTTACTTAGAATTACAAAAATGTGATTTTTCTTCTACAAAAGCTTCATCCAATCATTGAAGTTCATCCTTGTCATTGAATTAGAGAATATATGTGGTGTTAAGATAAGTAGGTATATGCCATCCATAGATAAAGAAGAGGCTTGTTGAAAGAAAATATTTCGATAGATGTAGAAAGAAAATCAAATAATTGAATGGTCAAATTCTAGACGATTGTGAGTAGTACAATTTAGTGGTTTACTTTATTTTGATCATGAAGATGAAAACAATTGTCCTTTTTAAAATGATGTAAATCTAGATTCTAGAATCCACTTTGTTGTGATAAAGTTGAACGGATTCATCACACTGAAACAAACTTTTCATCTGAAAAAAGGAAATTTTCTAACATGAATGAATGCAAATAATTCTAGTAGAAGGAAAAAATTTTCATCACGTAAAACTTTCATCAACGAAAAATTTTCGTCGACGAAAATTTTTCCCCGTCGTGATGAAAATTTCAACCTGTTGACGGAAATTTTTTCCGTTGATGAATTTTGGGATTCCAGAATCAAGCAGGATTCTGGAATCCAATGGAGATTCCCAGAATCTTGTGGGATTCATAGGAAAAAACTTCCACCGAGATGGAATTTTTTTCCGCCGACAGAATTTCTTTTCTGGAATCCCAAAATTCATTGACGAAAAAAATTTCCGCCGACGAAAATTTTTCATCGATGAAAGTTTTACATGACGAAGTTTTTTGAACGATATTTTTGTTCATTCATAAATCAAAATTCATCCTTTTTCAAATGAGATTTTTGTTCTATTGACAAAAAAATTTTGAAACAAAAAAATCATTATGTTCATGCTTGTCAACATAGTGGATTCCAGAATCCAAAACTTCATGAATGCTTCAAAAATACAATTGCTAGCATACTCGTGCTTCCAAATCTAGACTTTTTAAACTAAAAGCTATATTTTTGCAGAGTCTAGAGCTCTCAATCAAACCAATAGACCGAAACACAGTAAATGATAAATTGTACTAATCAATACCTTTTACAATTTGACCATTTGAGTCGTTGGCTTCTATCTAAATCTAGAGACATGCTTGCTTTGAATGAATCTCTTCTATGGTCGTGGACTCCATATATACCTACCCATCTTAATGTCAAAATATATTAAATTTCAACCATTTGATCAACTGTGTATAAAAAAGAAAAGTTGTTTTGTTAGACAATTCACTAAAAGTGTTTCATCAAATTGTATAAGATCTTAAAGTAACATCATTTTACGAATTATGAATTCGTGGATAGCATGCTATGTACAACAAGTATTCTAGAAATGTATACGTATCCATGAGGGAAATGTTGTTACTTATGTGGAAGTCAATTCATAAAAAATTCTTTTAACCAATGGACTTTGGGGAACATATCATCTGGAGATGCTTAAACAATGCAATAAAAGAAAAAAAATGGAATTCATCAATGTGTGGACATGCTTGATTTATAGGATGTAAAAATCCTTGTATATGGATTGGAGTTAAAAATATATGGGCACTTGCATGAAAAACAATTGGTATTTTAAAGCAAAAGCTCTAATGACTCTCTTAGTTGAATGGAGTTTCTTCTTCTTTGTAATTTGTCATGTTTTTCAAATTAAAGAACTAATACTATACATTTTTGGGATCTGGAGTAAAATGTATGTTATATTTTATGCATTCAAGATTTTTCATAAAAGTACTACTTTTTTAAAATGTTTGACATGAAGTGTATATTTTGTCCCTCTAATTTTGAAAAAATGCACATTTTTTTAGCTTTTTCCAAAAATGGAGTTGACTTGTCATTTGCATGATTTTGTTGTCATTTTTTATGTCTCGGTGTTTGAAGTCCTTTCCAAATTTCAAGAATTCAAATCCATGGTAGAAAACCTAACAGGCAGAAAGATCAAAGTCATGAGATCAGATAGAGGAGGTGAATACATGTCTTCAGGATTCACAAAATTTTGCAGAAGTCACGGCATTTGAAGACAATTCAATTGTGCAGATACTCCTCAGAAGAATGCAAAAGCTAAAAGGAAGAATGGTACTTTAGCTGAGAGTGCTAGAGCAATGCTCAGTGGTGAGAAGCATCTTCTGAATCAGTATTGGGCAGAAGTAATAGCCACTGCAAACTATTTGCTTAATCGGCTTTTGACAACCGAACCGATTCAGGGTATGACACTTTATGAAGCATTCACTAAACACAAGCCACGCATTGGGCATCTCCGCATATTTGGTTGCATAGCATATGCCCACATACATGATGACCATTGCAAAAAAATGTATGCAAAGTCACGTAAATGCATCATGGTTGGCTATAGTGAAGACAGCAAAGCATACAAGTTATATGATCCAATCAATCGCAAGGTCATTATCTCCAGAGATGTAATCTTCGATGAGGAATCATAATGAAAAACCTCAAATACACAGGAGATAGACGCACCGATAACTTAGTCATCTACAAAAAAGGTTGATGAAGAAGAGCAAGAATTGCCAGAAACACCTGAGAAGAGCCACAACTCAGATGGTCTACTAGGAAAAGCAGACCTCCAACCAGATTGACATATGCTCAGAAAGGCAAAGCAATTCAGGTTGAAACCACCAATTATGCTCTTATGACTATCATCATGGCTACAGAAGAGCCAATGTACTTCAAAGATACAGTTGACAAGCCAGAATGGCAAACTTCTATAAATGAAGAAATGGATGCTTTGTACAAAAATAATACTTGGAAATTATGCAACCTTCCACCAGGAAAGAAGGCCATAGCAAACAAAATGGTATACAAAGTGAAGTACAATCCATATGGAAGCATTTAAAGATACAAAGCCAGACTAGTTGCAAAAGGATTTGCACAGCAATATGGTTAGGACTATGATGAGACTTATGCTCCAATAGCAAAGATGGATTCCATATGGTTCTTGATATCACTAGCGACACTCAACAGATGGGATGTCTACCAACTCGATGTCAAGAATGCATTTCTCAATGGTTACCTAGACGAGGAAGTCTACATGCAACAACTAGCAGGTTATGTTGAACCAGGAAAGGAGAATCAGGTTTGCCATCTCAAGAGAAGTCTCTACGACTTAAAGCAAGCAACCAGAAGTTGGTATAGTAGAATCAACAAGTATTTTGCTAATCTGGGATACATGAAATCCAATGCAGATCATACTCTCTACTACAAAGTTCAAGGGAAAGACATTACTATTGCATTTTTGTATGTAGATGATCTGATTGTGACCGGAAGCAAAGATAGCTTCATCAAGAAATTGAAACAAGACTTGTCTATAGAGTTCGACATGAAAGATCTTGGACTTATGCACTATTGTCTTGGAATTGAGTTCTAGAGATATTCAGACAGCACCTTTATATGAGTAAGCTCAAATATGTTGACAGCCTCCTGAAGAAGTTTCATATGGCAGATTACAAGATTGCAGGGAATTGAGTTTGAAACTTACTAAAGATTCAGAAAAGCCTACAATCAATGACAGGTACTACGAGTAGCTCATCGAATCTCTTATATATCTAAGTATCACACAGCCTGTTTTTTATTGTGCAGTAAGTTCACTAGCACAGTATATAAAAAATCCAAAACAATCTCACTGAAATGCAACCAAAAGCGTCTTGAGATACATCAGAGGTACGAGACAATTTGGAATAGAGTACAGAGGAAGTCATCCAAGGTTGCATGGATACTGTGACAATGACTATGTTAGAGATCATGAGACTAGGAGATCGACACAGGGATATGCATTTTTCCTTGGTCGAGGTAATATATCATGGTTGTCAAACAAACAGCTAATTGTTTCTTCGTCTTTGACTAAAGAAAAATATAGAGCACTCACTACAGGTGCATGTGAGGCTATATGGCTTAGAAGACTATTGTCAAAAACAGATTACTTTGATGAATCAAAGCCAACAACAATATACTATGATAATCAATCAGCTCAAGCATTGGCCAAGAATCCAATATATCACTCCAAGACCAAGCACATTGATGTCAGAGAGCACTTCATCAGAGAAAGAGTATTACTTGGTGACATCACACTGCAGCATTGTGATAGCAAAGAGAATGTTGCAAACATCTTTCCCAAACCACTCAGTAAAGAGCTTTTTGAGAAACACGGACAAGCTCTTGGTTTGGACGTAGAGGAAGGACATTCCCATTAAAGGGGTGTGATGGAATGTAATGCTCAGTCCTTCTTCGATTCCCCAAAATCATCATCTTGAGGAAAGGCCTACTTCATGATGTTGATCTTGAGGGAAGGTGTTGAGAGACCACACTCAACATCATGTGATTACATGTGCATAGCACTAACACATATAGAGTGCTATAAAGGAAAGGGTTAGATGCCCTAACCCTAACCCTAAATGGGTTTGTATATATTCTACATTTTCAACTAAATCTAGTGTACAATTAGTCATTTGTGGTGTGCTCTCTAGCTATGCCCTCTCTCCTCATCTCCACTCTTCTCCTCTTCCCTCTTCATATTTTGTCACTCCTCCCTCCTCCTCCCTCCTCCCTCCTCCTCCCTCCTCCCTCCTTCTTCCTCCTCCTCCTCCTCCTTCCTCCTTCCTCCTCCCTCCTCCTCCCTCCTTACCCCTCCACCTCACCAACCCTTACCCCTCAAAGTCGCGAAGGAGACTAGCTCTCCACTCCTCAACCCTAGACTCCTTCTAAACCCTGCAACCCCCTCTAAACCCTAGCTCTCTCAACCCTATCCCCTTTCGAACCCTGCATCCTTCTGAACCCTTGAACTCACCCACGCGCACATGAGATTTGCTTTCTATGCTTTGGCCTACACCTCGTACCGAAATATGACACGAGAACCTATGCTACACTTATGAACACCTATGCTACAACAAGCAACGATGCGACTATAGGTGACCAACACCCTCACAACTTGGACATGGGAGAGACAGAGACAACACTCAAGTATCCATACAAAAAAGGTACCTCTATCAAATATTAAGTTGGCCTATAATTAGGTTTCCATAGTCTTAGGGGAATATTCCTTCAACTCGTGTTTCACTTGAGTTTCTTCCTTCCTTATTGTGCTTCCTCATAGACCATAGTCTTTGGAAAATATTCTAGTCTTGAACTCGTTTTTTACTTGACTTTCTCCCTTCCTTATGGTACATCCTAATAGACCAAGAGGAATAGATGGGATTCAAATTGGTAACAAGAATAACTCTCCATAGATCAAGATGAAGAAGATGAATACGTCAAGACATCCTCTCACCACGTGGTAGCTTTGGAAGCTTGGATGAGATCTCCACCAATGCCAAAAGTCACAATCAATTGGGAGGAGTGCTTATCAATGAAGGCACAACGTGGAGCTAGAATTCCATTTGAGTTCAAAGCATCAATTAGCAAAGACAAGGTGATATGAGTATGATAGCAACTTACTTTAGGAGGGCCTTACTTGCTTTTCCATATGACCCAAGCAATGTCAATGTATATTAGATCATACTTGTGACAACTAGTGTATAGCCTTGAACACAAGATAGAATCTCCGTAAATGGCAATTTGAAACAGACAACCCAAAAAATTACATGCTATTGAAAGGGAATCTTTGTAGGATAATCTCCATAAATATCAATTTGAAACACACAACTCAAAAATTACAAGTGGACACCTTTGTAGGATAATCTCCACAAAGGTAAATTTGAAACACAAACTCAAAAGAAGAGTTACAAT
The DNA here is from genome assembly GCF_047967505.1 of Dipteris shenzhenensis. Taxonomy (NCBI): domain Eukaryota; kingdom Viridiplantae; phylum Streptophyta; class Polypodiopsida; order Gleicheniales; family Dipteridaceae; genus Dipteris; species Dipteris shenzhenensis. The sequence goes on from NC_141604.1 coordinate 16,371,707, forward strand.
CAGAGACATTATTTGGCGAAATTCACACAAGAACACAGAACACTTCCAATCCTCCACTCTAAGAACAAGAGTGCACAAAACAGTTCCGATCCTGCACTAGAGCACTTCCTCTAAGAAAGCAAATGCTCAGAGGTAGAAAGGCTGATGTTCTTGGCTGGAGAGGTGCGAGGGCGTCATGTACAAGGGCGTCATGTACAGGAAGGGTGAAGCAAGGATGTGTTCTTGGCTGGAGAGGAGGCCTGTGAGGGCGTTATTTGAAGGAAGGGTGAAGCAAGGACGTGAGGACCACGCAATGGCAGAAGGTTGAAGCGAGGATGTGGGCTGGAAAGAAGGCCTGCGAGGGCGTTATTTGGCGATCTTGCCTACAGGAAGGGTGAAGCAAGGACGTTCTTGGCTGGAGAGGAGGCCTGCGAGGGCGTTGTACCACGCAATCGCGGCCGTGACGATGCCAACGCAACCCCCTGCCCGCTTCACCTTCGCATCGCCCCGAAACTCAGCTATGGTGAGCAGCAGGAAGGTGAGCGACAGGGCTGCGAAGAGCGCAATCAAGCCACCCGTCGTCCGCAGGCTCGCCACAAACATGAGCACCGTGAAGATCGTCCACGCCAGCAGAAACGTTGCCAGAGCGTGGTTAAGAACGCTCGGACTGGCGTTCGCGTACCCACTCGCCACACCAAAGCCTGGAATGAGAATCGCTGCGTACGAGAGCCAGAATGCCCCGTAAGATGTGAAGGCCGTCGCACCGAATGTGTTGCCTACGCAAAACTCCCACACTCCCGCGAGGGCCTGACCGATACCGCCGTAGAAGACTGCGAGACCCACGACCACATTGGGGGGACTGTGGACATGGACGCCGAAGATCCCGGCGTTGTAGCAAGACAGAACGAAGGTGGTGAGAGCGAAAGCGCAGAGGCCCAAGGGGCCGGGGTTCGCTTTGGTGGACATAATGAGCTGGTGCTGCGAGCTGAAGCAAGCTTGGATCAAGTGCAAGGAGAAGCTTGGATCCGAGCTGAAGCAGCTTGGATCAAGTGGAAGGAGAAACCTGAGCAAGAAGGGCCTAGCCGATGCATACAACACCAAGCTTTGTGATCATCTGAAGGAGCTGAAGCTTGGATCAAGTTCTGCGAGGTGAAGCTTGATTGAGAAGTGCAAGGAGAAAAGGCAGCCAGTCGAAGGGCCTAGCTGACGACGATGACAGCAAGCTTCGTGATCATCAATTTACGTGCAAAGAGAAGCTTGGATCACGTGCTCCAACCTGAAGCTTGGATCAAGTCAAGGAGAAAATTCACTGCAGCCAGAAGGGCCCAGCTACGATTGCAAGCTTCTTGATCACCTGAAGCTTCCAAATTCCAATCTCAGATTCTCAACTCATATAAAAGCTTTGCTAACGCCGTCTCCCACACGCAATACTGCTGGCTGGAAAAAGTTTACTTCAGAACACAGAAAATCGTTTCGTTAGTGGAGCTTAAAATGATCATACAAATCGCACCACGATAGATTCGATGCTAGCTTTTCATGATTCCATGCTAACTTTCCCACGATTCCAAGCCCGATAATCATAGAAATCGTACCATGAAAGACACACCCCTCACCTTTTTTCTGCCTC
>NC_141604.1:16375812-16380812 GCF_047967505.1 Dipteris shenzhenensis
ATGTGTTGCCATCTTGACTACTTTCATCAGGTGTGTAATTATCGCTTTCACCTTGACTTCTTTCATCAACCTTCATGCATTTAAGAGCTTAGAAATGTATAGAAGACAAGTAAGTCAATAGCTACAATCTCAATTAAGAGTCTCTTCACAAATCACATGTGTAGGCACATGAATGTCCACCAACATCAAATGTCATAAATATATCCAAATGCATTAAAGAGAAGAAAGTTCAACTTGCATAATTCAAGAAGGGGAGATGAATGTCCACCAACATCAAATGTCATAAATATATCCAAATGCATTAAAGAGAAGAAAGTTCAAATTGCATAATTCAAGAAGGGGAGAAGGGAGAGAGTGGAACTGATTGGACACCTTTTAGAATGAGAGGCAAGTCAGGTTCTCCACTCTAGACGTGCAATTCTAGGCAACGTGACTAGTCTAGTGACAGAGAAAATAGGTGTCCAAATAAGACTTTAAGGGACCATAGTGTGCCACTTGAGACGCAAAGATATATGTGAGCCAAAACCACCACATCTTGGTCCACAAAATTCATGCTCTCTTAAGCTTTCATAGAGATTATTAATGCAACAAATGCAATCCTATGGTCACTTGATCCAAAGAGTGAAGCAACCACAAAAAAAAATAACACCTATTTCATTAATTTTGGACTCGTGCACTGTCCAAATTCATTTTGCGAGATAATTTTGGATAAAACATTTAAAAAAAGAGGCTCTTATAAAACAAAACATTGAGTCAAAAAGGAAGATTTTAAAAAATCAAATTAGAAAAATGACGTGAGATGTTATTAAAACTAGAGTACATTAAAAATAGAGGACATCACATTGTTAAAAGAGACAAAAAGTAAGATTTTAAAAAATCAAATTAGAAAAAATGGCGTGACATGTTATTAAAAACTAGAGTACATTTCAAAAGAGCACATCACATTTGTCCAAGAAGTAGATCATATAATTCAAAGCCATATGGTGTCAAAAAACACCTTAATACAGTCTCTCTTATCTTCTTAATCACCCAAAGTCTAGAAGATCTCATCATTGGTCTCTCTTATCTTCTCAACAACCCAATCTTTCACTGCCTCCACAGCTGTATCCTCAACATAATTACATGCAAAGAAGAAATTTAAGCAATCACAAATGTTTCTTTATAATTTCTCTGAGAGGCTCTTATTGTTCTCTCAGCATCCGCATCAAATCGCCCATAAACGGTTGAGTTCAAGGTCCCAGAAGATTAGACCTCCAATGTGAGCTACACGACCAGAATAAAAATGATTATTGTTTTACACAAACTTGCCAAAGAAATAGTAAAAATAAGGTTAGAGTTGATACTTACGCCTCATGATAAGGCATTAAGATGACTCGCACCCCATCTAAATTCAAAGGGCTTAACCAAGTACAAACATCTTCTATAGTCTTTTGAGGAGAGCTAAGAATAGAAGAAGGAGAGCATCGAGCATGTGACATGATGCTGCACTGCACTAGGAAGCTGAGAAATAACTACACTGCACCAAGAAATAAACAAACATTAGCTCATAGAATTGATTTGCATTCTTCTGCACTAGGAAACTGATATATAACTACACTGTGAATAAATAAACAAATGTTAGCTCATTGAAGTAGCAACAAATAAAAAAACGTTACCTGAGAATGGCCAAGATAACATTGTCATTAACCTCTTTTAAAGGATTGGAGAGGATTGAAACCTCCTCTCTACCAAAGCTCAAATACTGTAAGGTTCTCGTTTCAAAACGATCCTGAACTTCAAGACTGCTCTCCATTTTAATCCAATGCGCTAAATTTGATTCTTCAATCAAATTTGAGGTGGTTGCATTGTTGAAGTAGAAGGGAGTGCCTCCGTATTGACTTCATCCATTTCTTCTCCCTCTATTGCCTATAAACAAATATGAGAGATTAGATTCATTATCTTTAAATTTAAATCTTATTTAAAAAATTGTATTTAGTTGAGAAATAGAGAGTTCATATCGCTAAGTATTGTTGTAGTGGCCTTTTTTCATAACCCTGTGAGCCATAATTATCAAGAGGCATCACATGTTTGTCTTCATCACCAACCTCTCTGTGAACGGGTCATGTAAGTCCATCTTTCATCATCATTAACTGGGACATTATGATCTTCAAGGTAATCATCCATGTCATCGGTGTCCTTGTGGCCTATCTCTTTTTCATAGCCTGTGGCTAGATCTGCTTGAAGCTGAAAATAAGCATGAAATGCTTATTTTGTAATAATATTGTGGAGTTGCCTTTTCTTGAGGAGATCCTACATTTTTCTTATAAATATCCCTTCCTGCATAAGGTGACCTCCCAACCTGCGGGTAGCAAATTCTCCATCATGGTAAGCAAGAGACTCCCACTTTTTGCAGGATCTCCATAATTGTTTTTTTGAGTAACGTATGGACCTGGGAATATCTTGCTCTTCTAGCATCAATCTCAAATTATTTGAATTCCCTCTTATGTTCTTTTGTAAGGAGTGATCAGGGTTGGGACTCCGCATACACAAAAATAATGATTCAAGAGATTGAATCGCTATGCCACATTCTCTCTTGCCTCTCTTTGCTGCATAAACACCACTATAGATCTTCAAATCTGATGAATATGCTCACTCTAGAGTAACCTGCATGGCTTCTTTGTCTTTTTTATCAACAAAAATGACAATGCTGCAAATTGCCACTTTGTTAATGGTGGTATATACTATTCTATCAATGAAGTTATGGATATCATCGCTAGAAACTTCATTGATAAGAATAGTTTGTGGCTTATCCCATGCTGACTCATTCTTGAAGAAGTCATCTTCTGAGACTCCCCTGAAGTTCACAAGCTTTCCAGACTCTGCCGTAACCTCTACATTGAATTGAAAGCTTTGGTGCATATCTGTCGGCATCCTTATCTTGCTGATTAATCTTTCCACATATGCAACCACCTGTTGTGGGATTTCTTTTCTCATATAAGAGGTTACTATTTCTGACCCATCTTCATCCTTTTTAATCCACTTGTTTGCCCATAGCTTTACCTTGGGTGTTGACAAAGAAGCTATATGCTTCACCACATTATAGTCAATGTTACAATGAGTAAGTGGAATTTGTTTCTCTGATAGCAAATACTTAATGGCACTATGCACTGCATCACGCCTCACCTGTACATTGATGCATTCTTCCATGCAGTGGTCTTTGTCTTTTTTTCCAAAAAAACCATTCTTTCTTTAAAATTTTTTGTGCTGCCATGGATGCATACTTGTCAGGTAAGTACTTTATAGGCCTCCACATCCTTGCTGTCAACTCCTTCTTATCCATTACCTTTGACTTGCCGGAGATAAACAAAGGAGCTTCATAGGTCAACTTTCCATGCTCACAAGCAATGCACGTTTCAAGCATCTCATTGAACACTTCAACAGGACGAAATATGATAGAAGTGTAGTCGGCATATCTGTCCCTCACCACCTTGAGGCTTGTCATACTTTCTTCTCGCTCTTGAGTTCCCCTAGGCACAACTACACTCAAAGAAGTATAGAAGTTCGTGAGTGTGTCGGCGTCTGCTTTTGTGACCTTTCACTTCAAATCAGGATTTGGAGAACCAAATGTTGTCCATATAACCCTTGCCTTCTGTAAGACCTCTGATGTTGAGGATATCTTACGCTTTCCATGGACATAATGATTAAGTCTTTCAGACTCAATCAAATACTTGATCTCATGCTGAGCTCATGCTTGAATATACAGATTGTTGCAGGATAATAATGGAATGAATTTATCTTTGCAAATTGTTCTGGAGTGAGTCTTTTGCCCTCCTTTGCTTCCCTTGAGATCTGATTACAAGCATAAGCCCAATGTTGATCATCAATGGGCTGGAATTTGCAATGAAGGAGGAATTCCTTCTTTACTTCCTTTAGCATATTCTCACCTTGTGCCTCTTCGCCTTGTTCATGTGGAATATTTTTAAGAGTGTCTTTAAAGAATCGACTAAAGGTTTCCTCGAAATGTGTAGGCCCTGTAAATGTTATTTGATCCAGAAAACTATTTTTGGTTGGACAAACATTATTGGGCGCAAGACCACATTGCTTGCCACAGGTTTCTTACCATCTCTCAAAGCCTCGTATATTTGCATTGCATAGGATATATCAAGGCTTCGGCTGTTATAAAGAGAGCTGCAGCTTCCACATCTTTGGCATTCACAAACCACGTCCTTTGACCCCAGATATATCCCACATCATCATCTGTAACTGCTTCATTAAGACGCAGATTAAGATTTTTGATTGATGTGAGTTCATCCTGATCATCTTCAGCCTCGAGTTCTGAGTCTTCTTCAACTTTCTCTTCTTTTAATCGTTTTTCATCCACATTATCTCTCTCTACAGTGGGACGATGTCTTTTTTTACTGCTTGGAACCATGGCTCTTGCAGTACTAGCCTTTCGCATTTCACGTCGTGGTTTGCTAGCAAGAGCTTCTAGCATAACTGCAATGGATCGACCTTGATCTTCTTCAATTTTTTTTAATTCCCGTGCACTCAAGGCTTGTTTTTCATCATCCTTAGTTACATCCACCATTTCTTGCTCTAGAAGTTTGCGCTCATGTTCTGCACGTTTGTGACAGTGTGCCTGTTCTTCTTGTCCCTGCATCGAAGTCTGAGCTTTTTGATCTCCTTTATGTGAAGATCCTTGAATATGAGGAGCATATTTTGCATCCTGAAAGTACTCAGACATTATCTTTGCATGCATCCTTTTTGCCACCACACTAGGAAATTGCTCCCAAGTATATGAAAGAGTCTCCAATGCACTTTGCAGCTCTGGAAACTTTGATGGTTGAGGAGGAGGCATCACAAAGGTCTTTGAGTCTCTCCTTGACATAATAAAATGAATACCGCCAACTTCAGGATCTAAACTCTTTGTTAAAATATCCACAAAGGTGTCTTTTCGCTGTATTATTATGCCTAGCACAAGGCTTGAAGTCATATCTTTTTTGAAGAAAGTAGCATCCCAT
>NC_141604.1:16685812-16768312 GCF_047967505.1 Dipteris shenzhenensis
GGTGATCTAATCACCTCAATGCCCAAGAAATAACGCAGCTCTCCCAAATCCTTCATCTCAAACTTCTGCTTCAATAGCATTCTCACATGAAGGATATCTTCATCACTATCACCTGTGATGATCAAATCATCAACATAGATGACAAGCAGCATAATACCTTTCTCTATTTTTCTCACATAAAGTGAGAAATCTGCCTTGGAAATCTGAAAGCCAATAATGACAAGATATTGTCCTATCTTGTCAGACCATGCTCTAGGTGCTTGCTTCAAGCCATACAAGGCTTTCTTCAACCTACAGGCAAACTCAGGATGAACAGCATGAACATAACCTGGTGGCTGCTCCATAAAGACCTCTTCTTGCAAATCACCATGCAAGAAGGCATTCTTTACATCCATCTGATGTAAAGACCATCCCTTTGATGCAGCCATAGCAATGACTACTCTTACGGTTGCCATCCTTGCAACCGGATTGAATGTTTTTTCATAATTAATCCCATATGTTTGTGCATACCCCTTGACAACTAGTCTTGCCTTGTATCTGTTCACAGAACCATCTGCATTGTGCTTCACCTTATAAACCCACTTGCAGCCAATTGCATTCTTGTCTTTAGGCAAAGGCACTAATTCCCATGTAGCATTTGCTTCCAAGGCATCCATTTTTTCATCCATGGCTTTCTCCCATTTTTCTTTTCCCATGGCTTGCTCAAAAGAAGTGGGTTCTGGTTCCTGTATCACTTTGACCATATAGGCATAGTGAATGGCTATAAATCCATCATATTTCAGCCTATCCACAGGATACCTAGCTCTGGTAGACCTGTGCAAAATAGGCTCACTTCCAGGTGCTTTCAAAACATCCCTGGTCTTCCTTACTCTAGGTGTAACAACAGAAGGAATACCTAACTCATCATCAATGCTCTGTTCTGAGCCACTGGATTCACCATCCACATAAGAGTGACCTGCATTCACATCAAACATGGGTTGATCTACCTTCTCTTTTCCTTTTTGTGATACCTGCATACCAATATCTGCATTGCTTTGAGGAGATTCTCCTGATCTCAATCTGCCTATCCATGGTAAAGTATGTGAACCACTGCTAGAGGACACTACAGGTCCACTAGTATTTTGTGACTGCTGCTGTGAATTCTATGCAGCATTACCATTTTGTGCATCTATATCATCAATCGCATTTACTGGTTTATACCAGCTGCTCATCTCATCAAAAACAACATCTCTGCTCACTGTAAACTTACGAGTAGAAGGGTTATAGCATCTATACCCTTTCTGCTGCAGAGAATAACCAATAAAAATGCACTTCTCAGCTTTTGGATCCAACTTGGACCTCAACTCATCTGGCACATGAACATAGGCAATGCAACCAAAAATTTTCAAATGAGAAATATCTGGTTTCCTACCAGTATACATCTCCTCTGGTGTCATGCCATGTATGCTGTAGTGGGAGTCCTGTTCATTATGTAAACTACTGTAGCAACTGCTTCAGCCCAATAATAATCTGGGAGGTCTTTTTCATTTAGCATGGCCCGAGATACCTCTCCAATATGCATGTTTTTCCTTTCTGCAAGTCCATTTTGCTGTGGGGTATGACTGCATGAATATTGCTGCTTTATGCCATGCTCCTGCAGGAACCTTGCAAACTCATTTGAGAGGTACTCTCCCCCTCCATCTAACCTTAGGCATTTTATTTTGCACTCTTGTTTCTTTTTCAACCATAGCTTTAAAAGCTTTGAAATGCCCAAACACTTCACTTTTCTTTTTCATAAAATGCACCCAAACTTTTCTGCCGTAGTCATTAATAAAAGTGACAAAATAATGACAGCCTCCAATAGATGCAACTTTAGTAGTCCACACATCAGAGTGGATTAATTCCAATGGCTTCTTACCCTCTTGAACATGCCTAGGAAATGGTTTCCTTGCCTGTTTTCCAAATTGACAGGCTTCACATACCTTATGCATTTCTGCAACCTTGAATTTAGGCAATCCTGCAATAAAATTTTGGGCCTGCATTGATTTAAGTTGCTGTACATTAACATGACCAATGCGTTTATGCTAGATATCAATATCTGCAACTACACCAGTCCCATGTGCAAACATTGCTGCACTCAATTCAGGCATGTCCGCATCCAACGTAAACATCCTACCCTTCTTCTTTCCTTTTGCTATTAAGCGACCGTTATTTTTCATATCCTCAACAAAGCATCCATGAGGATTAAATCTGACCTGCAAGCCCTGCTCAACCATTTGACCAACAGAAACCAGGTTCTTGGTGATGTTTGGGACATGAAATACATCAGACATGTATTTCTTTTTCCCATCCTGCATAGACAAAGGAATTTTACCAATCTGCACAATAGGATGTGTAGTATCATCACCAGTCTCCACAAATCCTGGTCCTTCCATTTTCCTTGCATCCTGCATCCATTCTGCATGACCTGTCATGTGGTTTGACGCACCTGAGTCAACATACCACACATCATTGCTTTCTTCTGCACTTGTCACAGAATTGGTCATGTGCTGCATCATAAATAGATGCTCATTTCTATCATCACCCTGTCTACTAGAAGATGCATAATTCCCTTGCTGCAATTTTCCATTCATGATGTCATTCTGCTTTCGTCAAGAAGAGAACTCAAGTTTGATCTTGGCAAGGAGAAGAAGCCAACTAAGACAAAATTTAAAGGACATCAAGGAACAGAGAAAGCTAGAGACTAGGAATAGGTTGAGATGCGAACCCATCCCTCAAAAGGGGATGATCCAGATACCAAAGAATCCAAAGTGAAAACTATAGATACAGAAGAGAAGATGGATCCAAAGCCCTCACAAGAGGATGCTTGATTTTTGAAATATATCACTTGCAAATATTGGGGAAGATCATCCCTATGCTTTGTTCCTCTAAAGAACTATATCAATCTTCTTTCAGTTCGAAGTCCCCCCTTTTTCCCCTCTTTGTTTGATGTGTAGGATTTTATGTTTTTATTACTTTTATAATTCTGTATTGAATACATTTTTATCCACTACGATATATTTTTGGGACTTGCATATATAAAACCTTTCAACAAGGATGGGAGAAAAGCCCTGTCAATAATGCGTTGCAAGACACATTATGATCAAAACACTTCTGCATTTCAATTTACAAAAGAGTTGGATTGAGATTACCAAACAATGATTTCTAATCATTCAAGAAGAATTACAAGTTGCCCCAAGAACAAAGGGCTAACAAACCTGCAAGGCTTATTTTTTAAATAAGTAATGCATATACAATCAATTTCCCAATCTGTCTCCATGAGCATTTGCATTCGAATCTTTCTATTTTTCATCTTGAATTGTGCCTCACTGATATCCTCACCTCCTATGACATTAAGATGCTCCCTAATATTGAAGAGGCTCCAATGCATACTTGCAGTTACAACAATCTCCATTCCACCACTGGGCAATGTTATGCATATCTGGAAAGGCAAAACAACTTCTTCATCTACTTGTCATGGAATCCAACACGATTTCTTTCTCATCCATCACTCGTAAGAGAAACGGATATAGAATGTGGCACGAGGCTTTACATACTTGAATGACACAGTGGACCCCTTTATATTGCACTTGAAAATATCTTTCTTTTGCTCCCCCTCTACAACGTCCTAATTTCTCCAAGTAGAGTATCCATGTCCACTTTTGTTACTTTTTTTGCTGATGAACATGGTAAGTGTTTGTGAGATAGTGAATCGTTTGAACAGCGAAGCAAATAAATGAATCAAGCACCCCCAATTGAGACCCACAGATTGAGATGGCTTTGCAAATTTCAAAGATTTGTGTAAGTCTCGACAAATCTTTGATGTCATGAATAGAACAGTTGTGGTATCAGGGGTTGAGCATTTAGTAATAGATGAGAGGGAAGGATATGGAATGATTTGTAGCCTACCAAACCCACCATCATGTTTTGGAACAACATAAGAGTGTCGATAAAAAAAGATCTTCTCCTTAACAAGGTCCACACTAGTTTTATCACAAAACAAAGCTGGACCAATGTCTGCATGGAATGCTTGTTCCTATCAAACTTTGCAATGGTTTCTCCTCTATGGACTTAGAAGGAAAAATATCTGCAACCACCCAAGAACAAAATCAGTAAAATATCAAATGATCTCTTTTCTATCAAGTTGGAAAGAAAATGTCACATGCTTTATTCATCTTGTCGTACATCATAAGATCAATAAAAATGAAAGATCTAACATCTCTTTCCTACCCTATAATACTTACAATTGCATGGAAATTGAGTTTGTTGGGGAAGACAGATATCTCATGCCGTGTAAACATGCTGTACAATGGCCACAAGGTCCCCCTTGTCGAGATATGGTGCCATGAGCAAGTCGTCCACGTCCCTCCCTTATTACATGTTCCACACTCGCCGCCTGCCCTTAGTTGACCTTCTCAGCCCTACACCCTTCCTTTTCTCACTGTTCCAAAGCGGCAAGGTCTGCATCTCCTAAGCCAATCAGCCAACGCAAGCCCAACGCGCCATCTATCCTTAACGACCTCTCCAAAGTTCCATGCTCATATCAAGCCATCGAGCCAGTAGCTACACACCTTCTCCAAAGCTCCATCAATAGCTACGAGTCCACACTCCTTCAAGCCTCAATGCAGTCGGCCCTTCTGCCAACGGCTCTACCAACCGACTGAGCGTGTTGCCACCACCGGGACTCCAGCAAGCCCAGTCTATGTGCCATGCTTCTTTAACTACGCTAATCAAGCAGCTCTAAAGGCTCTAAAACTCATAGGCACCGGCTCCTTCAATGGACGCAAAGCTCAGCGATCTACGACAAAGCACCTTCAATCACGGATTGCAACGACTCTAGCGACTCCTTTAATAGCTTCTCGATGCCCACGCACGCTCTCCACCACCTCCCAGCGCTATGCTCTATAGCAACCCGACTCGCAACCTCAGTTTGTCAACCGTTTGCACAACGGGGAGGTGCCCTACAACCCGTAGTTTCCTCTCCAAGCACGTCCGTAGGAGCTTGACTCCTAGGCCTCCGTAGCAATCATGCTCCAGCCGAGCTCACGATAGTAACTTGGATGCTACAACTTTTCAAAGGCCTTTACTTGGAGGTGCAATAGACTTCTCCATGATCAACTTAGCACCTCACGACAGATGACTGATAGCGGCTCGACTTCCAACAGTCCGAGCTCGACTTCCAACAGTCCAACAGATGACTGATAGCGGCTACAATAACGCACCACCTTAGCCTCTCCACAAGATCCGTCATCTACGACAGCTTCAATCTCTGCCATCTCTGCACAGAGTCTATCTCTCTCTATCGAATCATTCCTCTTATGCATGCGGAGCCCATATCCTGACCACTCCTCCCTACAACATAACATAAGGGGACTTCCAAGAGTTTGTGTCTCATGCTAGAGGAGAAAGAAATCCACAGGTCCTCTCATCATCAAGTGCACTCCAAAATCTACGAATGTCCAATAAAAAGTGGAAGTCTTTTTATTACTATGTTGGAATACTTGCAACCACCCAATTGGGAGGTCACCTTATTACGGTTGGGATATCTTTTTGAAGATCTTCTTTAAAAAGGATATTCCACTAATATTATTGAAAGAAAGGCTTGCATGGCACACTTTCACTTGCAAGCTGATCTAACTATCGGCTATGAGAAAGAGGTGGAATATAAGAGAATTGGAGATGATGACATGGACGATCTCGATGGCTCCCGAGATAAAGACGAAGGGGATGCACAGATGATTGCAGACGGTGACATAGATGATCTTCATGGCTCACAAGATTACGCAAAGAAATTACGGACATATATCATGGTATGACAATTTACTTTTCTATTACAAGCATAAGATTTAACTATGACCTATCAATCTCACAAACTTTTGTTTTTTTAATAGACGGCAGAGGAGAAGGAAGAAGATATGATTTCACGTGGATCTGAAGTCAGGAAGGCCACAGTATTTCTTTCCTTCAAGTTTAATCGTCGATATGGTGATTGCTGGAAAAATTGAAAAGGAAATATTTAAGACAATAAAAGGATCACCAAAAGACTTTCCTAACATAGAGAGTCAACTATGGAAACTCAGACCATATGTTGATGGTGCGGCTCACGCTGAAGAATTCTGAAGATTTGTCTAAGCTACAAGAAATGGGAAACAACTTTGATGTTTAGGTTCTCATTGGACAACAACCTCAATATTTATCATTTGGTGAAGCAGAGATTCAAATCCTTAGATATCAAGAGAAAGAGGTTAATGATAAAGTTATAATGGCCACCCTTAGGTTTGATACAAACTTTATCTTGGCTTAGTATTTATATTTTGATTAAATCTAATGAGCTAATGTTCACTTATTTTTTGATGCAATATAATTATATCTTGGTTTTTTACAGTTTTTGGAAAGTGTGTATATGTCATAGATTCCCTACTTTCAACATGGCTCAATAATAATAAATAGTCAATAGAAGATATAGATCTACACCTAGCTGTAATCTCTCAATATGGACAACATACGAGTTATCATTTTTCCATATGATGAGAAGTAAGTGACACCCCAACCTCCTATTTACTCTTGTCAGAATTAAGATGTAGTTAAATAATAAATATTCTTAATTGGCCATGCAGTTTACATTGGAGTTTGGTGGCTTTAGACCTATAGGCCAAGAAATGTTATTTTGCCAATTCAATGGCAAGATATCATGGCAATGTGTTAGCATAAGTGTACTCCTAATGCATTGTAACTTTCATGGTATGTATCTTTTGTGATGCACTTATTCATTCCCTTGTATGTTATGATAGATAGGTCTACATCAAGGTTAATAAGTGCAATCAAACAAGTCACAAATCTTCCACTGACTCCACGTCTGTATCTTCAACATAATTACAATGAAGGAAGAAATTCAAGCAGTCACAAATTGTTGATAATTTCTTTGTGAGGCCCGTATTGTTCTTTCATCATCCGCATCATCGAGTGCTGCGATAACAAAGGTTACCGAAGAAGTCTAATAGATCTTGTCGTGCTTTTATTGTGAAAGTCTTTCACTCTATGTTATCTTCTGAGTCTCCTCCCTCTCTGCTTGCCTCTGTGCATCGAATTCCTCTCTCTCCATCCATGTCAATGGAGAGCCGTGTCTAATTCTTGTCTCTCCTTGCTCCTTGGTCAGCAATCCATTCTTTGAGACTATTATTCCAGACTCCATGTTTCCAACAATGCCAAGGACATCCATGGGTGGGGAGATGATAAATTAAGAGAGATGGAAGAAGAAAGTGCTTGCAGAAGTACTAGGATGAAAGAAAGAAGAGAGTGTTTGTGGAAGGACTAGGATGGAAGAGTACAAGTTTGTAGAAGGACTAGGATGGAAGAACACAAGTTCAGTAATGCAATGTTGAGGGTGAGGAGTGAATAGAGCAAGAATGAGAGAAAGGTGTGTTTGCTATGATAAGGATGGGTGAGCACCGTAGTGTGTTTGCATAGATGAGTATGGGTGAATGGTCCAACTGACACTTTAACCGATAGTGTGAAATCAAAGGTTTGGAATAAATTCAGTGGAGCATTGGGAATGCTCTACTAAAAAGTTTGGAATAAAGTAAGTGGAGCACTGGGAATGCTCTACTTTAAGTGAGTGGAGCATTGGGAATCGATACGTGGAAGTGAAAGATTACAAACAATTATTATGTTCTTCTCATCAGACATTTAATATTGCAATAGTTTGCTTAATATTGTAACTTTTGAAGGTGTTTGTTAACACCATTATAAATATTATGACATTGCTTATTGTAACTTTTGAAGGTGTTTGTTAACTTTTGAAGGTGTCTATTAACACCATAGAATCCTATTACAAGAGTTAACAACTGCTAAATCTTTTTTTTTTGTGTAGCTTATCTGTGCCACGTTAAATTTTATAATTTGATTTCATCTCCTTTAAAAGTCTCTAAAAATTTGCTTGTTTTTATGTTTTCATCTATGCTTAGAAGAGTGGGTTTTTTCTTAAATTTTATCCAAAAACTAGTCCAAAATCATTTGTAAAAAAATGAATTTGTACATTGACAACTCCAAAATTAATGCTCAACACTGAAGTAGCAATGCAGTTGGAGGAGCTCAACAAGGCTGAATTTGCCAGGGTAGAAGTGGGCAACGGTGACTATAGGTAGGTGATTGCCCCTCAAAGTTCTTCTTTGAGTGTATTAAAAGGAAGCGAGTCAAGGAATCAGTTGACAGAATCTAGGACCAGGCATGAAATATAGTATCAGAGTATTGGCACATTGTAGATGTCAAAAATTAAAGGAGTTCAATGCCTTTGTGGGCGAAGAGGCAGCTCAAGACACTGATTGGGAGGTGGGCGTCAATGAGGTCCTGAAGGTGTGGAAGCCAAAGTGCCAAACCACTTCAAAGCTCGACTAGAGAGGCCCTTTTTCACTTCTAGATCTGGAGGAATCCTTACTGGCTATGGCAAAGGACAGAGCCTCAGGACCAGATGGGCTGACAACTAAATTCTACAATGAATTTTGGGACTTGATACATCCAGACTTGGTTTGGTGGCAATGGCCAATGAGGCAATAAGAAGTGTGTACCTCTTAGAGGACGTCAATGTAGGTCTAGTGAAATTGTTTCCAAAGAGGCACATCCGATTGGATGTAGGCGATTGGTGCCCTATGATAATGTTGAACTCTTCCTATAGCTAAAGCCCTGGCAATTTGCGTACGTGAGGTCTACATGGCCGTGGTCGACCATGAGCAAAGTGGCTTCATCAAAGGCTGTGACATTTATGATAATGTCCTTAATGTGACACTGGCCTTAGATTATGCTGTAAGCACCAAACAAAAGGCAATCCTTTTTTGCTTCGATCTTGACAAGGCATGCGACCCGCATCAAGTGGGACTACATCCTTAAAGTTATGGATAAGCTCGATTTTGGCTAGGGGTTCATCCGTACGGTCTCAACTTTGTTTGGCAATGCCTCTGTGGCCCTCTACATCAACGGTGGCACCGTGGGTAACTTCCCTCTCAAGAGATCTCCATGCCAAGGTTGCCCCTTGGCACCATTGCTGTTTACGCTGAGTTCGGTCCCCTTGATCAATCTAGTAAAGAAAGAAATGAAGAATGATAGGGTCATAGGTAGTGTTATGCCCTCCAATAATCAGTTGGGCTATCAATTCTTCGCAGACGATATGGTTGCTTGCCATCAAGGATCCGACCAGTGTGATGTGCCTCTTCGAGAGGCTATTGAAAATTTTTGACAAGTCTCGAGCTCCCACTCTAGCTAGAACAAAACGTTTGCTCTAAGAAAAGGTTGGAATCCCCCCCCAAGCTAGCTCACGGACCTGGAAGTCAAGGTGATTGAAAGAGGTATTGTCATCCAATATCTAAGTGCTCTGCTAGGCCTGAGTATTACTATGCGGCAACGATTTAACTGGTTCATGGATAAGTTTAAAATCTAAACTTTGTGCACGGCAGGGTTATGTCCTAGGGTGGAACACCCGCTCCTTGATCATCCAGCATATTCTTTCTGCAACAGCTACCACTTATGTCTCCTCTGTCTGGACACTTTGTGGAAAGGCTCCTATGGGGATTCCTTTGGGTTGAAGAAGGGGGGAGAAGGAGAATCCATCACATTCCTTTGGAGACACTGAAGATGCTCAAGCTTTAGGGTGGCCTTGGTCTCTCAAACATTAGGATGCACAACATATCGTTGATCTCGAAGTGGCTCTGCAAACTTTTCGATGCACAAGCACCATGGATTGAGATAGTGAAGGATTTCACAGAGAAGGAGTCACAGAGGCTCTGGAAGTTGGTTGGGGCTATCATGGTATCATAAGCTATGCTAAATATTCCCACTTCAAATACACGGCTCGAATATGGAAGCAGGGCTAGATATGCGAGGAAGCTATGAAAAAATGCTCAAGGAAAGTACCAAATATAGTGATGCTCTCGCTATCATCCTTGTCGTGGCCCTCACAATTGATGACCATTTACCCATGCTTAGTTTCAATCCAAATGCACAGATAGATGCTCAAACAACCAGTCGCCTCTTTCATTAAATGGGTTACCACAGTAAATGGATTACCACAACCGCACCACAACATAGATTGCATAATCAAACATAACCCAGGCAAGGGTAATCAAATCGGTCTAGGGGAATGTTGCCTCGATGGTGCCAAGGGCCTTGCATGTGTGGAGTAGCGGCAAAGCTCTGCTTGTAATATCTTGAGCTTGGAATACAACTTCAGAAATCTAGTGGGGCGAGGATAGCCCAAAAAAATCCTCTCTAAAAAAGATATGGTTATACTTGTAAAATCAAGATCTAGAGAGAGAGAGAACTAAAACTAAAGAGAAAGACTAAAAGCCTTCACTCTTTGAGGTATCTTCACAAGTGAAGGGACCCAAAAGTACCTTCACAAGGTACCTTCACAAAGTACCTTCACGAATGAAGGGACCCTCATGAATCTCTCTCTATGGAATGAAGTTGGCACTCTTGAGTGGCTTTGTGTTCAGTACGACTTTGGTATTTTTGCACCAATCATCTCCAACCTCTACCGATCCATGTGATCAACTCTTCTTCCTCACCTAGCGCACACTAGAACCACTTTCCATGCTTTAGCCTACACTTCTCACCGGAATGTGATCCGAGGACCTATGCTACACTTGGGAACACCTATGCTACAACGAGCGATGACACAATTGTAGGTGACCAAACACCCTTGGACCCTCGAAATGAAAGAAAAAGTGACAACAAGATCCTTAGCGAGACGACGACACAATTGTAGGTGACCAAACACCCTCGAACCCTCGAAATGAAAGAAAAAGTGACAACAAGATCGTTAAATTTTAATTCATTTTTACCTAGTGCCATTGGCATGGCCGAATGCAAGCATTGCTTTCTACCTTTGATGTCCTTTTAAGCAAAGCACATTCTAAAGTGTTTTAGTGTGCACATCATACACCACCCTCCATAGCCTTTTAAATAGATGAAGAGAAAGAGTTGCCTCACAAGATAAGAGCAACCCAAAAACAAGTTTGTAATCTAATCAAAGAAAAACCATCGTGTGTATTACCAAGAAATTTATATTATGAGAGTATTGTAGATATCATCCCATGTAGTGTAGTTACAAAAGAGAAGAGGAACTTAAACCATGCAATTGATTTGGTTACCAAGGGTGGAGGCTTTATTGATATAAAAACCATAGCCACAAAATCTAAAGGAGTCCCCCATGAGAAGCTTCACTTCAATAAACTCTATAGCTTCGTAATCATAAAAAGGCAAAAGGAAATGGAAGTACAAGGGAAGTTTAACATCACAAACGCCATTATATGCTATGACTAGCCACCAACTTGGTTCAAATCTTGCTCGTTTCATGAAGATCATATATCCCACCATAGTATTGATAGACACAATTATTACATTTTTAAATCATGTTTGAAAAGCATGTGCAATAAAGGGAGTCGCTAATTGTTGCAAATTGTAGTGTAAAGAAATCAAGATTTTGGGGTGCTTAGGAGAAGCTCTTTAGTACCCTCTGTCAATGAATTATGTACTTGAATAGAGTATAACCTAGGACTTAACCTTTGGTCATACTCTTATAAATGCTACTAATCCTAAGGCCTATGAATGCATCCTTACTAATGTAGGTAATTATGAAAATTTTGGCAAAACAAAGCAAATGTGATGTCCAACTAATGTAATAATAGTCTTTTGTCGCCTAGTATTAGTTTTAGCATGAGTAATAGGATTAAACCCAACATTGTGTGCAAAAGAATATATATTTAGTTGTAAATCTAGCTTTCTAGGGGGGTAACACGCAGTTGGGTGTGTGCATGTCTACCCTTATGTGCATCTGTGTACACATATGTGGCATTCATTGCATGCATTCAAAGCATGTGTGCATGCGTGCTTGCATACACATAGGCACACATTAATGGGGTGTCTATGCACATGCACACATGCAAGTGTGTTTGCACATGCACATGGGTGCATGCATGCATTTTGCGCAAAATACTTTCCTCTATGCATGTCCACATGCACAAATTATGGATGCACCCGTGTGCATATATGCCCATGTGATGGCCTTGTGACAATGTTGTTCGAGTGCTTAAGTGCATCTGCACGTGAGCACACATAGGCAATTGTGGTGGGCAACAACAATGTATGGGTGGATATGGGCATGCATCTGGGTCTATTTGTAGATGCACCATGGGTTGTCATATGGAGAGAGAGAGACAGAGACAGAGACAAAGACAAAGACAAACAGAGACAGAGACAGAGAGACACACACACACACAGATTAACGTTGGCAGAAGACCTCATAGGTCTATGAACATCAACAAAACGACTGACTACATGTGGATAACTAGAGAATAGAGTTCTTATAGAGCATAACTACCTTCTAATACTGTCATAAGCTGACCTTTTTAACATCAGTTTGAGACCATGGGCATCTAATTGTCTCAGATGTAGGGCTAGCATAAGGGGTCCCTAAACTACACAAGGCATATCACAAGTATCTTTTTAGTGTACCTAATGCATACGATGTTCTTGGCAAACAAGTGAGCAAACAATTATACAAGATATAGATGAGGAAGGAACACTAGCGTCCGTCCACAAGAGCCACAATAGTAAAATTTTCACGAGCAATACACATTGAGCCATTGGCTATGGCACATGCCATACGTGTTAACAATGGGTTAAAAATAAATCAGAATATCAAATGGCAAAGATTGCTGCTATTTAGGAACTTCCAACTCTTCAAACTCGACAAAACTACTAAGAAAAGAGCACATCCCTTTGCAAGAAAACCATTCAATGTGCAAGCAAAAGAACAAGATGAGGTTGTTGAAGAGGAAGATGAAGATGTTGATAAATAATTTCCATTAAGAATCTTACGCTCCATTGAATGAGGCAATTATTGATGTGTTGAAGCATGGGAGCCCATATTCTACAAATTTCCAATTGCAAGGAATGTTCTCTCATCAAGTGCTTCAATTTGTGATTGGTTCAACTCTTTCTTAAGAGGATGTATGAGATGTTAACATGTCATCTTTTCTTGAATGCAATGTTCTTATCGTTGAGTTTAGATGTCTATGCCTTAAAAAAATCTAGCCCAATTAACCAAGGCTTTTCTCTCATGCCAACATAATAAGGTCTTTGTAGGAATTTCACTACCTCCCACAAGAGTTTCTATCAATTTCAAAGGCATCTTCTTGAGTCTCAAGTTTCAATCCTCCACCAATTGACAAGTCCCCATTCTCCTCCAATATGTCCTTTGGTCTTGTCAAGGTTTATGTTGGCTTTCAAACGTTCATTTTGCCATTAGAGATCATAGTTATCATTCTCATACATATTAGGCCATCATTCCAACAATATCAATACCTTATCTTTTCTCTTCATCTAGTTTACTCACCTTTACATCCTAGACAAAGTAGTGAATAGCTTCCAACCTTGTTTCTCTTGGACATTGGGAAAAATTCTACCTCTAAGCCATCCACTAAAAGCATTTCAACTAAAGATGGTCCTCTTGTAAGCTCCTAAGCCAAGGTTCGAGCTCCTTTGGTTGGCAAATCCATTTATTCCTTGAAACTGCAGGAAGCCTCCAAACAAGACTCAATCCTAATTCACCTCCCAATTGTGTCTTTCTTACATGAAGTTTATTTCAAGCATTAAAGCGTTATCACATTCTAATAAATGCCCTTGCTGATTGTTAAGACAAAATACAATCTTCTCATTGTTGCATTGCATACCTTTAACTAAATTTGAGCTTTGAAACTTTGAAATACGGTCTTACCAGATTTGTACACAGAATAGCTCAGATTTGTACAGTAGAAAATAATCGCTCATCAAATAGTCATAAAATTTTCCATAAAGAAGTTACTCTTCCATGACAGTTCTATGTTGGGAGAATAGCAAAAATTGAGAGGTATAATTGCACTTGAAGATGTCACGCTTGGAGCACATTCAAGATCAGATTGGTACAGGCCATGTGCGTTCTGACATATTTGGAAAGACTAACTGTCACACGCACATGTACATAACTTTAAAAAATAATAAAGACGATAGGCAGCAACCCCTTGGCCATTTAAAAGCGAGAACTGAAGGAGCTTGGCAGCAGGCCTGGGAACCTGTACAGAGGCCAGCTACATTAAGGCAGCCCTCAAAGTTGTGGGTCCCCTGAGATTATGGCTGGAGCATTGAAATAAGACCATGTACGTCAAGCATGCGCAACATGCTAGAATCAAGCAAATCAAAAAGCAAGCCAAATTCCCAAGAAATAAATATATGAAAATTCCACCAGCAGAAACCCAAAGATGATGGTCAAAGTACTAACCACAAGTGCAAACTCATTATGCTCCCTGTAAAAGTGGCATCAAAGAGCCTACGCCCTAATATGAGACATGGAAGCAATCCGCCTTGGCGGACACATCACAGATATGCAAAACTAGAGGGATTCTAGATTACAGCCACTATCTCAGCTTAGGTCTCCAAAGACAAGCTTGGTTTATACAGCTCTGGTTGATTCTCAAAGCTGAGAGGTGGTCTTAGAAGTGCTGCTGTGTTACGATATTTTGCTGCCACATGATTGTCATTTTTATATCAATAGCATCATCCGCCACAATAGCGTTACTTTCCCATCAGCTCATCTGTAGTGACACAAAAAGCCTGGGCTGCTTTCATCATTGTACCTGTACAGATGGCTTGGATAAGCCATGCTTTTGCCTGCACATATGAGTGAGATTATTTCACTTGCCAAGAAGTGGAAATAGCACATGATTGTAACTCATTGATGAAGCCTTATTACCAGAAAGAATCCTTCTTTTCCTGTGCCAACAATTCTTCAAAAGACATCTCTGTATCCTCCGGTTCCAACTTTTCAATCATCTGCCCAGTGTGGGGTTGTAATTCAAAATGTGCACGTCCATACTCCAGCATCTTTTACAATCAAAATAACCATAATCAGTGAATGTTCACAGATAAATACTTCACTCAACCCCTTCAGTTCTCTCAGCTCTCTCTCTCTCTCTCTCTCTCTCTCTCTCTCGCACATGCATGTAGAAAGACTCAGCAGAGCCCTGAGAGGACTACCAGTGTCTCTCTCTCTCTCTCTCTCTCTCTCTCTCTCTCTCTGTGCTAACAAGACATCTACATGGAAAAATATGGAGTTGAAGGGACCCAAGAAATTTCCGCAACCCAAGAAACTTATTCATGTGTACACGTGTGTGTGTGTGTGTGTGTGTGTGTCTCTCTCTCTCTCTCTCTCTCATGCATATAGAGAGACTGAACAGAACCCTGAGAGAGGACTACCAACAGTACAGGAATACACATAAATGAGCTGTAGAAAAGCGGTAGGGGACAGATTAGGTGAATTGAGGATAGGAAGGAGAGAGGATGAGGGGGAGCAGGAAGGAGAAGGGATAGGAGAGAGAAAAGAAGAGGTAGGAGGAGAGAGAGAGAGAGAGAGAGATAGTGTGTGTAGGCAGCAAGGATGAGGAAGGAAGGAGAGTAGATAGGATTAGACTCTCTCTCTCTCGCACATGCATGTAGAAAGACTCAGCAGAGCCCTAAGAGAGGACTACCACTGCTCTCTCTCTCTCTCTCTCTCTCTCTCTCTGCGCTAACAAGAATCTACATGGAAAAATATGAGTTAAAGGGACCCAAGAAATTTCCGCGACCAGAGAAACCTATTCATGTGTGCGCGAGCGTCTCTATCTCTCTCTCTCTCTCTCTCTCTCACTTTTATCGCGACCACTTCCTGAGAGTATCAGAGGAGGGATTCATTATCATACCTCAGTATCTCGAGGATAGAGGAGTATCTCATGCACTGAGGATTGCCATTGGTCAGATGCAGGTTTTATCCCATCAGCTGAGGATTGAGGCAGGGAGAGCAACGGGTATACCTAGAGAGCAGCGGGTCTGCATACTATGTATGCTAGGGGCGATTGAGACAGATGAGCATTTTCATTGTGTTTGTCCAGCCTACTACGAGATTCGGGGACACTACCATTGTCTCTACCTAGAGGAGGCGATACATGGAGGCGATTCTACGAAAGATCAAAGAGCAACAGGGGATGGTCAGACCACTATAGGACATAAAGGGTGACCGGGCACAGTGGCACGTCACATACTTCTATACATTTGAGCCAGCCCCCGGACACAGAAGAGTGGAGGAAGAGGAGCTAGCCGATATGAGAGCACTCTAGATGACCGAAAGAGGGACGTAGAGGCCACATGTGCGACAAAGATCCCCCAGAGTACTCTATTGAGGTCCAACCTATCACAGCTTTCCTCGGGGGAGAACGACAGAGACGAGGGGTCACTCTAGACATAGCCCAGAGAGTCCAGAGAGCGAGAAGACTGCGCCCCCCACCGCAGCTCGAGACAGCTCGACAAACGCAAATACAAAACATTTTTCCAGCCCACCAGAGAGTCATCACTATACCAGGCTTCAGTTTCGTCCAAGCGCCTAGATAGACTGCTTGATATGATTATGATTATGATTATGATTCTGTTAGCATAGACTAGTACTCAGTAGTACTCAGCAAGGGTCCTAGCGTACCCTTAGCTTCAGCCCACTGAGGCTTGTATGAGTTCGCTTTTCTGTGCACTTTGTCCCATAGGCCCGCGACGTCTCCCGTGGACGTTAATATTTCTTTCTTTCTTTCTTTCTTTCTCTCTATTATGCATATAGAGAGACTGAACAGAACCCTGAGAGAGGACTACCAACAGTACATGAATACACATAAATCAGCTGTACAAAAGCAGTAGGGGCAGATTAGGTGAAGGGAGAGAGGATGAGGGGGAGCACGAAGGAGAAGGAGTAGGAGAGAGAAAAGAAGAGGTAGGAGGGGAGAGAGAGAGAGAGAGAGATAGGCAGCAAGGTGAGAGGGAAAGAATGAGGGAGTGGAACGAAGGAGATAGAGAGAGAGAGGGGGAGACACAAAAGTGTGGGTGTGAAGTGTTGAGCCACACCACAAACTCATAGGTTTTATTAGGATTAGGCTTTCACCCTATGACTGTCTTAAGACAGTCATAGATGTCATATCTTTAATAAAAGGGTGGCAATGTGCCTTTACCCCAACAACCTCCCACCTAAAGGCCAATGTGCCTAAAGGGGACAAAAGAATAAAAATTACAGCAATATACAGTTACTGTATACAAGACCATAAAATAAGAATGGTCTCATCCTAATCCCATGATGTGGCGGCAATGTGCAAACCGCTTTGTAGGCAAGCTCTTAGTGAGCAAATCTGCAGGATTATCATCAGTATGCACCTTCACAAGCTCAAGTCGCTTGTCTTCCAATACCTCCCTGATGAAATGGTATTTCACATCTATGTGCTTGGTCTTTTGATGAAAGACCGGATTCTTTGCCAACATGATAGCACTCTGACTATCACAATGCAAAACTGGCATATCTCCTGTAATGCCCAAATCTCCCACCAGCCGAGTAAGCCATATTGCTTCCTTGCAAGCCTCAGTGGCTGCAACATATTCAGCTTCAGTGGTTGACAGAGCAACGCATTTCTGCAACCGAGACACCCATGATATAGCACCTCCTGCAAATGTGAAAATATAACCGGTAGTAGACTTCCGGTTATCTGCATTCCCTGCATAGTCTGAATCTGTAAAACCATGCACCAATGCATCCTGCCTACCATAGCATATGCACAAGTCTTTGGTACCCTTGAGATACCTCAAGACACCTTTCACTGCTTCCCAGTGCCGCTTGCCTGGATTTGCCATATACCTGCTGATGGCTCCCACCGCAAAAGCAATATCCGGACGAGTGGCAACCATGGCATACATCAAAGAACCAACTGCAGATGCATACGGAACCTTGGCCATTTCAGCCTTATCGTCATCTGATCTAGGACTGTCCTTACTGCTGAGTTTTAAATGTGGAGGCAACAGGGTACTAATAGACTTCCCCCCCTCCATTTTAAACCTCTGCAGGACTTTGTCAATGTACTCCTCCTGTGACAAAAACAAAAGTCCCTTGGACCTGTCACGAATAATCCGCATGCCAAGAATATGATTTGCATCACCCAAGTCTTTCATGTCAAAAGACTTATGCAGTTGTTTCTTCAAAGCACTAATCTCCTACTGAGATTTACTGGCAATCAGCATGTCATCCACATATAGAATGAGTAGCATCAAACTGCCATCCTTTGCCCATTTGGTGTACAAGCAATGATCGGTCTCACACCTATGATACCCTTGGGACTGCATGAAGGCATCAAACTTCTTGTACCATTCTCTTGGCGCCTGCTTGAGTCCATACAAGCTCCTCTTGAGCTTACACACAAGCTGCTCTTTCCCTTTAACAGCATATCCCTCTGGCTGACTCATATAGATCTCATCATGGAGATCTCCGTGAAGAAAAGCAGTCTTCACATCCATCTGACATAAATCTATGTCCTCATGAGCAACAAGAGCTAACACTGCTCTCAAAGTAGTCATCTTGACTACAGGGGAAAAGATCTCATCAAAGTCAATGCCCTTCTCCTGCTTAAATCCCTTGGCAACCAGTCTGGCCTTATACCTCGGTAAAGCATTTGAATCCACTTTGACTTTGTAAACCCACTTGCATGGCAAAACCTTTCTGCCTGCAGCTGTACCACCATATTTGGCTGTTCTACAGCCCCATTTGCTGGCATATCCAGTGGTGCATCATTGGCAAAATTGTCTGGCTGATTTTCAGCCTGTATACCCTCTTGAACAGGGTTATCTACAGCAGCCTGCTGCTGCATATTAATGGGCATTCTTTGCTGTCCGACATCATCATAAACAACCCTCCTGTATTCCACAGGTTGCACGGGTTCTTTGTGTACACTATCCTCTTTAAAGATGACATCATTGTTGCGTATAATCTTCCGTTTGACGGGATCCCATAACCTGTACCCCATTTCACCTTCGTCACCATAACCCATAAAGATGCATCTGGAAGACTTTGGCTCCAGTTTGGTGCACAGTTCTTTGCATATATGAGCAAAGCACTCGCAGCCAAACACACGTAAGTGCTTATATGAAGGTGGCTTGCCAGACCACACCTCCTCTGGCACTTTCAACTCCAAAGCCTTGTTCGGCGACCTGTTAATTATGTGAACTGCTGTTTGCACGGCTTCTGCCCAAAAGCCATGGGGCAATGCAGCATAAGACAACATACATCGAACCTTCTCCTGAATAGTTCGATTCATCCGCTCACTCACACCATTTTGAGATGCATTATGAGGGGCTGTGAGTTCCTGTTTAATGCCCTTAGCTTCGCAAAACTGTACAAAAGCATGTGACACATACTCACTCCCATTATCGGATCTGAGGCATTTCAGCCTGCGACCTGTCCGATTCTCAACCTGAGCGACAAACTTCTTGAAAGCATCTAAGGCATCGCTTTTATGCTTCAAGAAATAGACCCACACTTTGCGTGTGGCATCATCAATAAAAGTAATGAAATACTTTGCACCCCCTAGTGATAGCTGTGGCATCTCACACAAATCAGTGTGCACTAGATCAAGCGGTGCTCTATTTTGGGGAGTTCTCCTCTTATGAGGAGTCATAGAATGCTTGCCAAATATGCAATGATCACAAGTAGGCAAATCTGAAAATGAAAGAGACGGCAGATAACCCAAACGTGACAGTTCTTGCATTCCTTTAACGGACATGTGTCCCAACCGGCTATGCCACAATGAAACCTTTGGCAGCTCGGTTATGGCAACAACATGATTACCTACACTGGAAACATAAAGAGGGTACAAGGTATCACTCTTATAACCCTCAGCCACTACAACCTGGCCATCAGTAATCACCCATTTGGAATCCCCAAATGTGGTGTGGTAACCACTGTCATCCAACAAGCCAGTGCTAATCAGATTTTTCTTGATTTGCGGCACATGGCGAACACCATCAAGCATAAATGTGCGTCCATCAGGGAATACTATCTGTATACTGCCAATCCCTGCAATCTGACATGCATAGTTGTTCCCAAGGTGAACAACTCCATGAGTACCTGTGTAGGAAGTAAACCACTCCCTATGAGGAGTAACATGAAAAGAAGCACCTCAATCCAAGAGCCAGGTATGCATGTCATGGCCATCAATAACCAATGTATGTGCAATTACAGCAGAAGAGCATAAAACATCATGTCTGTCACTTTCACTGTCTTCTGCTGCAACATTCACTGCATCCAAGTCATCTGCCTTGGCCTTGCCTTTGCCTTTGCTTCCACTGCCTGCATCCTTTGTCTCAGCCTTCTTGGCTTTCTGATCCCGTATAAACTTGAAGCACTTAGACTTCACATGTCCCTTCTTGCCACAGTAAAAGCATTCAATATCCTTTTTGCCACGGGACTGACTGCGGGATTTGGACTTTCCAGCAGATCTCCCCTTCTGCTGAGTCCTGCCTCTTTCCTGTACCTGCAAAGCATTTGAAGACTTGCTGCCCGCATTATTCTTCCTGCTCATCTCCTCCATAAGGAGAGAGCTCTCCACATCAGCATACATAAGAGTGACATTTGAATTAGACAGGGTGGTCTTGAAAGTGTCCCAACTCTTAGGGAGGGTACACAACAAGAAAGTAGCCTTGAACTCCTCATCAAGGTTCAATCCCTGTGCAATAAGCTGTGTAAAGATGGCATTGAACTCACTCAGGTGTGAGGTCATAGCTGTACCTTCCTTCATGCGAAGGTCTACAAGCTTTTTCAACCAATAAACCTTACTGGCTGAACTCTTTTGGGCATACAACTCTGCTAGCCTCTGCCATAGGCCATAAGAGGTCTTTTCAGCCTGAACATTGAACACAAGAGAATCACTGAGAGTAAGCATGATAGCAGCCCTAGCGGACAAATCAAGCTCCTCCCACTCATCATCTGACATCCCAGATGGCTTGACACCCTTCACCCTTATGGGCTTAGAAATCTTCTTTAGCAGAAGTACATTCAAACATTGTTCTGCCCATAATGCATAATTGTGTGCCCCTTCCAATTTCTTTATGTTCAGAATTGAAGATTCACTTCCCCCTGATGCCATATCAGATAAGGAAAGTACCTGACTCCCTGTAAGTCAAAAAATGACTAAATAAAATTCTGATTTCTCAGAAAAACCTGCTCTATCAAGAGCCAGAAGCACTCACAATAGTGCTGTTTTTACTGTAAAAAAAAATCTGCAGCAAAACAGAAAATTTCCCTCCAGTCACTGTACCTTCTGACACACTGTACCGTGCTCAGATAGGCATAAAACAGTAACTTCAGAATGCTGCAGCTGTTCCACAAGTGCTTTATCAGTGCATCAACAGCTGACGAAGCACAAAACACTACTGTCCTGGACACTTCTCCCACCTCAGATGAGGTATTGCACTGATTTTATATGCATAAACCACTTGTCATACACTGTTTTGTTCACTGAAAAAGAGGCTCCAAACACTTCAGCCTGTCACAAACCTGCAACAGAGAATGGGACAAATCCCAAGCAATCACCCTTCTGCCAAGGGGATAAAAGGCATCTGAAGGTCTCAAACAGTAACTCAAGTGCTCACAAGCAAAATTTGGGCAAAAGCCCCTTGATTTGACACCTGTAACAAGTGAAAAACACCTCAACACTGAGGTAGCATATAAAATACAGCGCTCTCCTGGTACTTTCACCTGACAATGTGATGCATAAACGGCCCTGTGTACACAGTAACAACACAGATCCCAACGTACAAACACTGAAGAGAAAATCTTTTGAGCACTGTCAACGATGGACAGTTAGGGACCGAGTAAACTCGATGCGCCCTGGCCAAGTGTGGCTCAACTGAGATTTTTCAAGGTGTCGTACACAGAATGTGACCTGCAAGAAATGTCACTGAATACACTGCGGAAACAAGACCAATGTGAGCATTCTGGCTCCACACTGCCTCAAGGCATACACTGCATAAACTGCCAGGCAAAAGCCCTTTGATATTGTCACCCAAAAGCTGAGATTTGCACTCAGCAAAAGCATAAAAGCCCTCTGCAAAATCAAGGCATTTGACCTTCCCGAAACAAGATAACTGTGCAACCACCACACACTGTGGTACTAGTCACCTCAAGCACGAGGGACACGAGGGTACTTGCTGTACCTTCAACACACTGTTTTGAGAACTGAACAACCGGGAATGAAGAGCAGAGTGCTCTCTCTGTTTCTTCTTCCCCCAAAAAAAAAAGCCTGCTGTACCTGCTGTAGGGTACAAATCCCCAAAAAAAAAAATCGACCTGTTCCTCCCTGACGCAGTGTCCGTACGACGGCGTCCGTACAGTACAGCCGCCTGTACGGTGTCCGTACGGCAGTACGGACGTCCGTACCCGACCGTACGACGACTGTATGCAGCCTGTGCTGTGCGTTGCGCAGCTAGCAGCAGCTAGCTGCTGCTGCGTGTGCGAGCTGCCCCGCTCTGCCTGCGCGCTGCCCTGCTCTGCCCGCGCGCGCTGCCTGCGCTGCCTGCGCGCGCTGCCCGAGGGGAGAGGAAGGGATAGAGGGAGGGGTAGAGCGGAGTGGAGAGGGAGAGGTGAAGGCTCTGATACCAGTTGAGAGGGAAAGAATGAGGGAGTGGAACGAAGGAGACAGAGAGAGAGAGGGGGAGACACAAAAGTGTGGGTGTGAAGTGTTGAGCCACACCACAAACTCATAGGTTTTATTAGGATTAGGCTTTCACCCTATGACTGTCTTAAGACAGTCATATCTTTAATAAAAGGGTGGCAATGTGCCTTTACCCCAACACAAGGATGAGGAAAGAAGGAGAGTAGATAGGATTAGATGTCACATAAAAAAGAACACAATGAGTGTGGATGGGAATTACATAGTCCCTCCACATTTCACACCTAAAGGAACACTAAAAGTAGCCCTTTTTCCCCCTTCATTAAACCCATCCCTTCCCATAGAACTGTGCCGTCAAAATTACATGTACCGGCTGCTACACAAGGGTGTTGGGACATCCAAGTAATGCTGATCAGCTTGGTAAAAGATAGGGGTACTCGTAGACAGTACTCTATGGCTGCCATAACTGTTCATCCTCTGGAAGCCCTTTCCATCTTATGAGGTACTCAATGTACACCCTGTTGTGGAGTACTCGATCTTTGAAACCCACAATGTGTTTGGGAACATATTTTTCACAGCAATGTTGGCAATTGAGGAAGGCATTCCCAGTTTGCACTGATGCATTGCCTCAAATGGGCTCACGCCAATAGAGAGATGCTTGGTATTGTTGTAGCAAAATCTAGCAAGTGCCACAAGCCCTCTGGGTACCATGACAAAAATGCCTCAAGTATTCCTCCAACCGTTTGTTCACCCTTTTCTACTATCCATCAGTCTCACGGTGTTATGCAGTGCTACGTGTGAGCATAGTACCAACCACTGTAAATAATTCTTGGCAAAAGTGACCCACAAATTTTGGATCCGTGTCACTTACAATTTCCTGGGGAAAGCCATGGTGTGTAAACACATGATCAATGAACTGCCAAGCAACCTGTGATGCTTAATATGAGATCTTAGTGGGTACACATGGGCCAGTTTTGTCAATCTATCCACCACGACATAAATGCGTCCCATCCCCTCTTTGTAGAAGGCAAGCCTATGATGAAATCCATTGCTACATGTGTCCATTTTCCCTCTAGAATATGTGATGGTTGCAATTGACCAGCTGGTACTTTCCTCTCCACTTTGTTCGCAAGGCAAGCATTCTGCAACATATATGACCAGATCTCGCCACATGCCTTCCCAAAAGAAGCTCTGCCTGACCCTCTCGTAAGTCTTGGTGACACCTGTATATCCAGCCATGCATTTCTTACAAGACCAGCTGCCTATATTGTGAGTCTGGCACTAGGTGACGTCTGTCCTTGCACCACAACAACCCATTATGCTATTTAAAGTCAAGGAGGCTTTAGCATGAGGGATTCTGCAAAACTGAAATATGACTGCCGCCTTTGAATTCTGCATGTACTCTTCCTGAATGCCATGAATCCAATCTTGATAGATGGTCGAGACAGTAGACAACGTGCAAGCCCACCTCCTAGACAAGGCATCTATTCTTGTACTCAATCTCGAAATCATAGGACTGCATTTAAGCCCACCATCTCTTTTGCTTGGCAGGCAAGATGGGCTGTGTGAGGAAATATCTGAGTGTCCTTTCGTCAGTTTAGAACTTGATTTTGCTCCCCTACAAGTACCATCGTTTACTACACCGTACTACCTGTTTCGTACGTACCTACGCCGTACTACCCGTTCCGTACAGACCTGCGCCGTACTACAGTTCCTACGCAGTACTTGTCCGTACATTCGCCGTACAACCATCAAGGCATACGGATTTCGTACAACTGAATGTACTCTCCGTACAGGTCGACCATTCTATACTAGCGATCGTACTGTACCATCGACCGTACTGTACCAACGACCATACTATACCAACGACCGTACTGTACCAACCTCCATACAAATCTGCGCCAGCTTCAACAAAGAGTATCTCTGTTTGCATCTCTATTTGCAGAGAAATTGGGACTTCTGAATCATTTGCAAACACATTGCTTTGCTGATGACTCTATTGTTGATGATGACCACTTCTCTGGAATGATCTACCTCTGCCTCTGCTTCTATCTGAAGCTGTGAATGCCTGATCATTAGAATGGCCTTTGCATGCATGAATGGCCTGAGTCCTGAGTTCTTCACCAAGTAAGACTGACTGAAGTTCTTCCAGTGTCAAAATTTTGTGGGCCAGTGGCCCTAGTTAAGTGAGCCCTTTTAGGGCGGTTTTATAGCAGCCTGGTCGGCCTGATTGGGTCGGCCAGATTCAGGATGTTGGTCGGTTTTTTGGGGCAGGCCTTGTGCCCTATAAAAGGAGGGCCTCTAGCCCTCATTCATTATCCAACATCCAGCAAGTTTAGGAGCAGACGAGCACCCAGAAGCCACTCCCTTGGGCCTCACACTGGGGGTGAAGGAGAGTGGAAGGTGAGCTGCAAACTGAGTTCCCTAGAGGCTGGACCTTGGCTGTCTTCTAGGGCAGCAAGGTGTTGTGATCATCATACCTTCTGGAGCAGCCATTCACAAGCAAGTTGGAGCAGTGGAACAGCTATCTTGGGGCCTACATTCAGGAGGACCAAGGGGACCTGTGTGCTGCAGACAAAGCTTGGCAGGGGCTGCCCACCTAGGCTGATTCACAGGCAGTAAGGTGGAGAAGAACACACTAGACGGAAAGTCTACAGACGCTCCACAAGGAGCACGCGGGCTCAAGTCTAGAGATAACTGGCAGATAGGAGGAGGACCTTGTGATAAGATCAGAGGACCACACCAGTAAGGTGGAGAAGAACACACTAGACGGAAAGTCTACAGACGCTCGACAAGGAGCACGCAGGCTCGAGTCTAGAGATAACTGCTAGATAGGAGAAGGACCTTGTGATAAGATCATAGGACCACACCATTGGTGGGACTCAGGATCTCTCTCTTTTGTATTGTGTCCATAGTTTTGGAACGGAAATATATTATTTTGGTTGTTTCTCTATTTGGCTGATTCATTGTCTATTGATGAGTCTGCACATCTATATTATGCACATAAGTTAAGAAGTTTGTGATTCCACATCCCACACCACACTGTGTGAGCTCCTGGGCATTACTATCAGTCTTCCGCTGTGCGTACCCTTTGTTGGGTCATTTCTGACAAAACTCTGGTAACGGTTTGTCCCCCTTTCTACCACAATATTTCCGAGGTAGAAGGCATTGCTCAACTTCTTCCTCATATATTGCCGTGTTTGTATCCAATGTGGAACTCGACGACGTAGCTTGTTCTGGCTAAAAAGATTCAGAGTATTCGATGCTCATTATATTTTCTTGTTTTCGTTAAGATTTGACAAGTGCCCCAATTGACTTGATTATCTCTCCATTTTTAACTGCCTACTCAGGATATTTTTGCGTCATACTTGAAGATGTTTAATAAAGGCTTCCAAGCCTTTCACTTCATCTATGTCAAGTGCTTTGTTCTTTGCAAGAACAAATCTAGTTTCTTCCAATAGAGTTATTCTTTGTAATAAAGCATATCAGTAATTTTCATGCTTCCAAATGATTTGGCATCTTGTTCATTTATATGTCAGGGTTTCTGCTAGGCCTTTTGCCACAAATTTTATTTAGAATATAGATTCAAATTCACTCTTTTTGAGCTGTTCATTCATACATCAGAGTTTCTGCTAGGCCCTTTGCCACAAATTTTATTTAGAATATAGATTCAAATTCACTCTTTTTGAGGTGGTTCCAAGTTGTACTCTCAACCTTGCAAATAGATCCACAGCTCTTGGTTTCGTGCAGGTAGGAACCATGGCCAATTCAAACAATCAGAATATGCAGTTTGAGAATCATCCTGAAACATTCTCTCTCAAAAGGGAAGGCATACTTTCTTGTACGCAGGAGAAAGCTTCAATTGCTCTTGTAAACGGTTATATACCACCGTATCTTCCTCCAGCTTCTTTTGTTCCATCTCAAGACCATAAATCTGTACCCAAATAGACCATGCAAAACGTTGATTCATGCAACATGGCAGACCAAGGGCAATAGGCAGATGCTATAAACATAAACTTCGAGTAAATCGCAGATGTAACTACCTGCCCACACAGCCGATCAAATGAAGATTTGTCTGCTTTTGCAAGCAAGGATTTGGTTATTGTAAATCTTCTCTGAATCAACTCTGATCTGCAACATTTAATCCATAATAAGTCCATCTGAGAGAGAGAGAGACAGAGACACAGAGAGAGAACCTAAACAACCGTTATGAACAGCATGCCAAACAGCCTGGTAAACTTATTCCCAAAAAGCATGGAATCTGCTACAATACAAAGTCAGCCTCGTTGCCTTTATGGTGATACTCTCCCTTGCAAAGCATAAAATCCTGTCCATGACACAAGAAGCTACATACTCTCATATCGCCATCAAGAAAGCACTTACTTTTGCTGAAGTGCAGCCTTGGCTTCCACAAGACAAGTTGTAAACCGTCCTACCTGTAAACCAGCAGAACTGTCTTAGAAGGCTTTGAATGCAAAAGGGAAGAAATGGGAACAAAAAGATATCATCATATGAAGATAATATACAATCGCTGTGGATGTTTCCATTTTTTCAAAAAGGACCCACACTCATGAAGCCTTAAACCAATTATGAACAACAGGTTAAAACATTGATGCACATCCCAAGAAGATCTACATGAGTTATGCCAACACTCATATCATTTAAAAAAATAGCTTGCAAGCCAAAATGCCCAAAACGTTTGACTCTCAAGGCTCCATATGTCACAAGGATAGACCCCTACGTCTCAATGGCTCGAAAACTTCATGGAATCCTGCCACAAACATATTCTCCGTTCCATTCCCTCGATTATGAGACAAATACTTCTAACCTGGTTGAACCCAGCCCTCCGTCCAGACTCCAGACTCCAAACTCCAGACTCCAGACTCTCCAGAGGCGCACAGCCTACGTACGAAAGGCATTCCCTTCTTCTTCGCGCACGCCCATTGCCTTCTTTCGGGCGCATGACCCAGGAGCAGGAGTCTCAATCAGTGAGGTTCGAGAGCATTTTCGATTTGAATGGAGCACGACAATCCATCATCATTCATCATCCGGCAAAATATGCGATCCGAATTCTTCTACCAGAATTCTTCAAAAGTTCAAACTTGAAAGTTCACCATTTCTTTGCTGATCAGGCGGGAGTCGAGACTACTGAGGGATGATCCGGATTCAAACTCGTCGTTGATTTGGCGATGATGATCTCTTTCCAACTCTCTTCTGTTCTCAATTCCAACACCAAGGTGGTGCATGTCTCCTTCAGCAATGATACCATCATAGCACCAAGAGGAAAGGAAAGAAGGCTATGAGCAGCTATATCCATGATATCGACACCCTCAACCCTTCCTGTCCACCTCAAGAGAAAGGACCTTGCTGGACTCGCAAAGGTATGCTCTTGACCAATACTCTCTACTCTCTAGAGGGTCAACTTTGTCATGCAATCTTGCTTCCACCTTTACTTCCCACATCTATTTGGGTACAATTTGCTAAACCAAGGAGATCACAAAGAAAGAGACGTGTGACAAAAACCAAAGAGCAAAGAAGTCACCTCTAGTGGATTTGAAGAGATTGCTAGAAGCTCAAGCCTACTATGAAGGCAATGGCTATATTTGGGTACCTGATACCTGCCACACATCTACTCCACTTTCCGTTGGAATCCCCATAAGCACAAAGAAATTTTTAGCTTGACAAATCAGCAGAGGTAGACTCTTAAGTGTGAAGATATTGGCTGGCAGAAGAACTGCAGAGCGAAGCCCATAAGTATTTACTATTATGAGCAACGCTTCCAATCTGTCAAATTTCCTCCAACTCTTAGACTGACTAATCTGGGCATGTCATTTAAACTATAAGCCTAGAACTACCACCTCACAGATTTGGACAGCATAAACGCTGTAACTTGAATCCTATGATAGCATTTGTCTCTCAAGTAATACTTTGTGTTTGTCATCTGCATGATAATAATTTATGGTCTCCCTCAAGAGAATGAGAAGAGGCTTGCAGACATGTTTCAAACTACATAGGCTCTGTGAGGCAATACAAGTGACCTTTTTAAATGTGGAACTCTAGTCATACGATGCGCCTCTAAATTCACCAAAGAATCACAAAGAAGAAGATGCACATGAAGCAGCTGCATCGATGCCTGATGCAGGGCCTGAAGACTGCAGATGGGCTGGGGCAGATCCCAGCAAGAGGCACCTGTAGCAGGGCCTTAAATAGACCAAGGAACAGGTCGGCTAAAACATGGAAGGGGCAGACTGATGCAGCCTAGTCTGTTGTTGGCTGATGGACTGATCAGCCGGTCTGCAGCAGGATGCCCACTTCACAGGGGTTATATATGCCCTATGAATACGTCCCATGTGGGGACATTTATTCATTCACAGCCTCATATTTGGCTGCATGCCAGAGAAGCCTCCAGAAATGAGATCACATACTTGGGCTGCATCCAGAGCAAAAGGCAGTGCCTCACCATTGCTGCTTTGCAGAGGAGCAAGGAGGTCTGCTGGTACGGCATCTAAGCAGACCACTGAAGCACACAAGCTGACAGACGATTGGCCATGCCAGGAGAAGGAACGAGACAGCTCTGAAGGTGTCAGGGGTTCACCTCTAGGCAGTAACTTGGCTGCTAGATGATGGCACACTGAACACCTTTTTTTATCAGGTTTTGTCCACCATTAGTGCATATACCTTCCTAAATCCAATATTACAAATTAAAATTTTTTATAAAACAGGCAAAAGAACAAAAAATTTTATTTATTAAAATTTAGAAAGAAGTAAATGCGAAAAATAAAACAAAGAAAAAGAACTTAGTAAGCAGAGCTACACTAATGTTCTCATCAGTACCCAAGCATAAGCTGCCATCTGGGTTTTGCTCCACCATTAGAGCAATCCGTTAAAACATGTTTTGCTGTTCTCCTCTACTGTGCATTGTGTCTGTATCTATCTCTATCTACAGTTGTGTGCACAACGGAAAGGAGCAAGATGTAAATTTAAAATTGTGTGTTTCCTGGGCTACATTTCTATACATTCTGCCACTGGTGCGAGAGTGTTGGCTGTAGCAAGCAACCTCCATCTCTCTTTTGAAAATTGGTATCAGGGCCCTAAGGAAGATCCAAAGTGTTTAAAAATGCACATCCATACGCTAACACCATACATGTATGTGTCAGATGGTCATGAAAGTTTGTAGAGGACCCCTTTTAGATAAGGCACATACACCCACAAGTTTTCCTATTGGTCCGACATCTGTGTGCAGAGTCTATTCCAGGAATTTCAGTCTGATGGCAACACATGCACGAATCCCAAACTTTGGATTATGCAGGCTGGATGGAGATACGTAACCCTATCTGGAAAAGGTGAAGCTGTGGAGCCACCTGGCGACAAGGAAGTTTAGAAGGTGGTGATGGAAGAGAAGCTGAAACCCAAAGACGAAGTGGATCAGCACAGAAGGTGACAAAACTAGCTGATCTACACAAGGTAGCAAGTGGGAAGAAAAGGACGCCGAAGCACTATCAATGATCTTCGGGACAACAGCTGGAGGGATTCCACACGTTTAGTTGGCAGATACTTTGAAGGAAGCATGAAACCAGTTAAAGGACCTGTATGAAATGAACAATACTTCAAGGATCCTCAACCTCCAGAATAACTTTCAGCATGAGGATGGAGGAGAGAGGTTACAACTTCGGAAAGGTCAAGGGCGTCCAAGGGTGCCCACTTATGAGGAGCTGGGGGCTATGTTGGTACAGGAGGAGGCTAGGGCAAGGATCTACAACGAGACTACTCGCAATGGCTTGCGTTTGTCACCTTGATTTTCTGAGGTGCTGAGGAAATGGAGGATGAGAGTCTTCCTAGCAAATAGAGAAGGAAGTCTTGTTGCAGAGGTTATCAATGCACGTTGCATGACCTCTGTCAAACACAGTAGGTGCATGACTTGCTAATAGGGACAGGAGCTTCGGAGGCTTCTTCAAGGCTCAATTGCAAAAA
Organism: Dipteris shenzhenensis; assembly: GCF_047967505.1. NCBI lineage: Eukaryota > Viridiplantae > Streptophyta > Polypodiopsida > Gleicheniales > Dipteridaceae > Dipteris > Dipteris shenzhenensis. Next base: position 16,716,328 of record NC_141604.1, read on the forward strand.
ACTGGAAGCAGGAGAAGGTAAGCCTTTATGATGGAGACAGGGACATCAACTGATCCAAGAGAGTATACTGTAGCTGGTGAATTACTCGGGTATTAGCTCATTTGCAGCTTGTGTTTCAATTTTTATGGATGTATGTTATGGATAGTGCAGGTTGCACAGCCCGTTGAAACAGACCAGGATACTTGGTATTGTCAAAGATTTGAATGGTTCCCAAGTTCAGAGGGGGACAAGTGGATGTACCCTGTGATTGGACGTGAGTGGCATACATAATTAAATAGCAACACAACGAATGCCCTAAATTGAGAGGAGTAAAACACAAAACAAGTTCATGAAGATATGATCTAAGCAATTCAGCCCTACCAACATAGTCTGTCAACGTATGAAACTCTGCAGAAACTATCTACGCCGTACAGACACATGAGAATTCCTAGGCGATGGAATTCAAAACTGTACCAATGGGCTATGAACCAAAAATTTCCATGAGATGAAGAGCATACTTTCTAGGGAGCGCGAAAGTCTTGTATGCTTATCAGAAGCAAAGGGAGAGTCCTATTGCAGTTCTACTTTGGTCTATAAGTCATGTGCGAAGAAACTCCTTTCTTCTATATCACTTGGCCAAATCTGAAAATCTCGTCACTTTACATGGGCCAGAATATTGTTGCATCATTGGATGTGGCTGAGGATAGGCATTATCTGTAAAGCTAAATACTTTATGTGGGCCGCATTCCTGTCGCATCATTGGATGTGGCTGATGGTAGCAGTTATCCAAAGACTTGAAAAACTTGCCTAAAGTTTCCTTGAAAATTATACTTGTGGTATCCACTTGAAGATAAGATTGCAGTTCTAGGAAGATTACCAGTTCGGTGTTGCTCTTTTGTCTAGGAAACCAAGGTTGATTGCTAGCAGCAATGTTTATAAAGATCAACCTAAACGGTATATCTTTCTGATAGGGAGCCTCAACATACAATGTACATGGTCTGGATACTCTATCTTACATGAACATTAATTATAAATGCCTTTATGGATGAAATTTATCATCGTATCTTTCTGATAGGGAACCTCAACATATATGGTCTATGAGGCATACTCTCTCTTATGAACATTAATTATGAATGCCGTTATGGATTGAATTTTATCATCGTACATGAACAAAGATAATGAAAGCTTCAAACTTGTCAATGCACAAGCTTGTACATTAGATAAGATGGTATTTTTCTATGAAAGGTTGAACTTGTCCACCTATGCCCGTCCATTCTCAAGATTCAATGCCACAACGTGCAGAATGAAGCAATGGACTCCACTTTGATTGGCGTACAGATGAAAGATGAGATGATTAAACTATGCTGGGTGAGGTTGGGCATTAGTTACGGATCAAGTATGAATAGGGCTACTATTCAGCTCTACTTTCTGCAGGGTATGCCAGAGGGTCCGATGCCTCTAGATCATGAAATGAAATGGATACGAATGAGTAGCTGAGCAGAGTTACCCATTGACCACTGAATCGGTCTTCAAACAGGTTAAGCCTGACTGCTTGCTTGGCCCTACAAGTTCACGTGATTCCACACAATCTTGGACCATGCTTCCTCTAAATCTCCAGCATAATCCAACTGTTCTGAGACTTACAGAGATCTTGAGTTCTCGTTAGACCTTGTTCACCACCCTGTCCTCCTCATGACTTGGACTATAGCGACTTGCAATGTGCACGGCTGTGAAGGACAGCAACCATAGTGCGTGATTCTCCATCTGGAATTATTCTGATGCTTCAGGAGGACTGTTTGGGAAGTGTGCGCCTCCTTCCCAGGTAAAGCAAACTAGTCCACTTCATAGGCAGAACATGTGTCCCATATCCTCACATGACCATTCCACCAAGCTTCTACTTCCAGGCAATAGGTTTACATGATCCCAAGATGTCCTGATTAAAGTCTTTGGCTTGTAGTTATAAGCCTAGCTTTGCTATCTTTAGCATCCAACTCATCCTAGTTAAGCATTGGTTAGTAGGATGTTGCAATTTTCCCCCATTAAAATAGATTTATAATCTCGTAAATCAAAATAGGGAACTAAAGCAATCATTCAATACTCATTCGTGACTATTCCTCAATACGCATTCATGATTATTTTTTACGTACTCCTCTACATGCACTAGTCTGCTTGTAACACAAGTCCACACTTTAAAGTTTATTTATTATTTAGAAGCTATACAATTCTCTACACAAAAGGCTTTAGATTCTGTTCCATATCTTCTCAAACATGTTCTGCCACATTACCTAATACCAGCCTGCTTACATATGCCACTTAAATGCCCATCATGCAGGGGCATTACAAACACTCCATAAGCACATCATGAACAGGGCAGGGGCTGCTGATGTGCACGTAGGGCTTTGCATAAGACGCTATATCACATCCAAGGAAATCATGCATAAGCTTCAACAGTGATAGGAACTGAATTCCTAAGCTACCGCAGACTAATGCATTTAAGTGTCAACTAAAAGCCAATGCCAATTCAGACGTCTCCCATCAATGAATTAAGCAGCATAAGTCCACGACATTTTGAAGACATAAAACTGGAGAATTTTTCAAACTCTACTATTGATCAATTACATGTTGCATTAAAAAATGATGCATTTTCATGTGTGATAAATTAACAGAATACCTGAGCAAGCGTCAAAGTCTTGGCAACATTGGACCTCACCAATTCATCATACTGCTCTTTTATCTTCCTTTGGAGCATGCTTCCAGATGATGTAAAAGGATAAGGACAACTGTTACTATGTACGCCACCCTTAGATGCACCACAGACACAACCAACTTCTGTTTCAGGAACAGCAGAAACATGCTTTGCAGCTTCCAAAGCAATCTTTCCTATCTCCTGTCGTTCCTGTGCCTCTGATATCAAAGCTCCTACCTTCCCCTTCTGTTTCTTTCCTCGGTTTTTCTTTTTCTTCTTTTCTTTCTTCTTGGAATTGCTGCTATCACCTTCAAGTGATCTGCACTTTGAAGCCTGCAACAAAACGACTTCCTCCACCTCATCGACTCCATGGTCAGAGTCACTTCCGTCTCCTTGCAAAATTTCATCCTGAGATTTATGTGGGGAACTGGTGCCTAAACCAGAATATGCATTCAAAGTTTTGAATTCCTCCTTGTGGACATTACCTGAAACACCCCCACCTCCTCCTGCTTTGGCAAAAGCAGAGTCAACATTCAGAGCAGCGAGTGCAGATGCAACCTGTGCACTCACTGTGCTTGAGCCCTCTTCCGACAACTTTCCATCCAGATCAGCCTTCAAAAGCGTAATGCGCAACGATCCCAACCCATCCAATGAAACAAAAGAGGTTCCTTCCGAAACGAAGGAATGCTGGCCTTTGCTGTCTGCACTTGACTCTGACGCAAGATTGCTTGGATTACTGGGTTTCCCCATTCTAAGCTTGACCTTGCCGTTGGGTACAGAATGCTTCATTGCTGAGGCTGATGCATTAGCTGATAGTATTGAGTGAACAGATTCAAGCCCACAATCACCACAAACTTTCTGATCAGAACCAATGCTGCAACCAGATGCTAATGTGCCTACCCTTTGTCCTGCATGAGCACATTCTCCATTGTGCATTATGGCGTTCACACACAAACTCCCAACTGTGGACTCAACACGTGGCAACTCCAAGCTACTAATCCCAGCCTCAGGCAGAGAGCATTCTATGTCCATGCTTTGTGAAGAGTCCTGGTGCATTTGTGGCCGTGTTTTATCTGTTGTGTTACACCTTACAGGCATTGCCTCCACAGGAAGACACAATAACCTTGCCACATTTGCATCCTTCACGTCTTGCACGCGTTGCTGGGCATTTTTTATCTCAAGTGCCAAGTCTGATGCATTTGTCAGACTGGCCAAGTGCTCCAACGTAGCATTTGTCTCCAATTTCAGCCTTACACTTGAATCATTTGGCGCACTACCGATTCGATCTCCATTCGCAGAAGGGGACATTAATATTTCCAGCACAAGTCGACGAAAAGGTGCGGACTTCAACTCAGGTTCCGAGTTCTTATCATCGTTGGGTGTGATCGGGTGTGGTATGGATTCCATGAAAGAGCTTGAGGACCGAAATGAACCCATTGAGCTTGTGAGTGCAACAGACGGTCCAGCGCTTGTTGTTTCCGGTTGAGCGACAGAAGGGCCTCTACGTCCAGAAGCAACTGGAAGAGCCGCCGTAACACAACTGTTAGAGCCGTTTGATGCCACAGATACAGACGTAGCTGCTGAACAAAGGAGAAAATCGTCCCTCTCTCGTTCTTTTATTGAGGTTCTGGTCCTCAAAAGACTTCTCAAAACGCACAAATATTTATTGATATCGCCCTTCGTCTGGCTCCTGTGGAAGCTGATCAATCTCTGAAAAACAAGTTTCACGTTCGCTGTAAAATTTTCCACCCAATGGCTTGAGGAACGGGAGGATTCATGGTTTTTCGCATCAGAAACCGAGGCGGTAACCAATCCATGCGATCGCCTCCGCATACCACCACATATATGGCACATTTGGCGGTTAAAATCCGTCGCGGTTTCGTCCAGGGATCGCGTTCTCTGGTTCCCAGCCATGGAACTTTGCAGAAGACATTGAAGGCGCTTACTCTGCTCATCCGCATGACTATCTAAAAGATAGAGCGCCACCACTAACAGCAAAACTGCGAGCAGCAGGAGGCCAAGCAAAGATAAAAGCACCATTGTCGGCATCTTCGCGATGCGCAAGGACCAAACTCCAATATTTTCACAGTTGTATGCAATGTTACCCTTCCTTAGCCTTTCCGGATGGTCCTGTAAAAACGATAAACGCTCGGCATAGGCTTCCAACCTTCGTCCTGCAGAAATGTTGGAGGAAACCCTGTCAGATCTCGCCGTCTTCGACTCGATCAACGAGACAATGTTCCGACAAAAACAAAGCAATGCGAGCGCAAACCTGCGGTGAGGCAATCTGAAAGGAAACAGAGAGTCAGCGATCGTCGTCAAATACAAATGTCTACATGTGGGGAGGGGGAAAAGCTCTGTTGGAGAGGGAAACGAAGCAGAGGCGGTAAAATGCGAACCGGAGAAAGGCAAGATGGTGCGGAGCGTAAAGGAAAAGGAATTGAGGTAAAGACAGCAAGCAAGCAAAACCAGAAAAGTGAAAGAACTCACCAGGCAGAGGACGATGGAGACTCGATCGGAAATATGGAAGGAAGCTGAAGCAATGCACGATCTTGGGAAGAAGAAGGGGGAAGAAGAAGAAGAAGAAGAAGCAGAGAAGAAGAGCCACAGAAACCCTAAGAGCAACATAGTCATACAGCTATCGCCAATATCATTTAAAATATACATATAATCTGCATATTTTATATGTCTGTATATATATATATCTATTTTTTTAATGATACAAATCTATAGATTTTGTCTAGCACACATACCTGCCACGTCATCATCTTTCTCCATCTCTCTCTCTCTCTCTCCCTCTCTCTCTCGATCTATCTCTCTGCCACGTCATCATCATCTCTCTCTCTCTGCCAGAGCATCATCCCCCCCTCTCTCTCTCTCTCTCTCTCTCTCTCTCTCTCTCTCTCTGAACGAGATCGTAGGCATTTGTTTCCCAGTGACACTCCATGTTCCCGGTCCGATTTCACACAATCTTAGCCATCTCACCTTTTTTCATGTTTATCCAAGAATTTCCTCTATCAATGTCTCGATTATGATTGCTACATGTATCCCCCAAATCTGGAGCCATTAAAAGGGGAGCTTCGAACTTTTCTGAAACTGCCACTTGCATCCAGATTTTTATCCATCCAATGGTCCTTCTTCTAATAATCCAGGCTTCAATTTGGAAATTGCGGCACCCTTCACGTGGGCCACGATCACCCTTTTGAGTCTAAAGGCGGATGATTGTCAATTGACAAGATTGCGATCAATTATGAAGTATGATTCTATTGGCAATATCAACGCTAGCAATGAGCTACTAGAACACCTAACGACAAGCTGTATCTATAGATTTTATTAAAGCAATGAGTGAGACTTAACGGCAACTTGTATCTACTATAAAGAAAGGCCTAACAAATTCATGAAAGGCAATTTGAAGTTTATGCCAAAACAATAGTTTTAGCAAACCAATCTTTATTCACAGTTTTTTAGCATTGTTTTTATGGGAAATATATTGTTGCAATGATTGCAAGTCCACTTGCCCACCTTCTTTTTCCTATGGTACCCATTTCTCTTGGGGTTTACATAAATATTTTCAAAATTGGGTCAATCATTTCATCTATGATGACATCCACTTCTTACCAAGTGATTCCTTTATTAGTTGTAAAATTTTAAGGATCACATTCATGTTTCCCCAATGCATTGAGATTTATTTTAGTCTAGTGTATTGTTTCTTTGATCTCGAATGTGGGGGTGCCGTGATGCAATGTATATATAAAACCTCTAAGGTGATGGTAAAGCGTGTCAATAGTCTCCACTCATCCTATATCTTTTTTCTCCTTTCCATTGTATCTTAAGGTGGGGAAAGGACTTCATGGGAAAAACTAATTCCCCATGTTAAATTTCATAATGCTAGGCTAAATGTTTGTCATTTTCAACTCTCAAATGCTTCACGAACTCTTTCCACAAAACTATTGACATCAATGGCTCACTAGTTTTGTGGGGGGAAAAGGGTGGGGGACCACATCCCACCTCGGCATTGAATTTCCCATTTCGCACTAAAACTACCACAATGTCATAACACCTTTAGTACTAACTCCATTTTCATGTCCATATTACCATAAGATCTAACCCCTTTAGTACTAACTCCCTTTTCCACTAATTACAAATTTTTTGAATTCTGTCAATTGGGGGGATCTATTGATATAATCTTTCTTTTCATGGAAAAAGTAATGTGGAATTCCCATTGACCTCCCTACTTTTATTGTTTCCATTTTCATTAAAGTATAATATACTTTATATATTTTACTCACATAAAGGTTTCATTCCAAAATGTACATGTTGTTTAATGCCTTCACTTGATATTATGGGTAATATCATTTAAAGAGCAAAAAAACTATATTTTAACATGCATGTCTTTTGGAACACATCCAAGAGTCCTACATGTCTTGAGGACATCATGTCTATGGCCATCATGCTATCTGTAGTATGCCATGCTTATGCCTTTTCATAGAACCCAAAAAAGCTTATTTGTCAAAGGACTTCACATTGGCATGTGAAAAAACACTTCCTTGATTGAAACAACGCAATTCACGCCATAAATCACCATTCTAAATCTTAAAAGGCTAAGACGCAGGAGCACATTAGTCTAGGACTCCCAATGCTTAAGCATAAATCACAAGTTTTGGACCATTCATTTATCCAAGCCTAGACCCATTCGGCTTTTCATGTGTCAAACCAAATAAGAAACTATTTTAAGTTCCCCTAAGCCACCACATCAAAACAATACTCTATCATTTAGATATTAATAATCCTATGTAGTGATAAAACATTTGCATCTGTAGATATTGATGATAATGTACTATGGTAAGACATGACATTCTCTTAGAAAGTAAGAGCATGAAAGCACAACCCCATTTCCTTGGTTTTCTATGCCTTCAATGCTTAAAAAGCATTTTCAAAACAGTGGGAAGATCTAGGTTATGAGGAGAGTTTAATGCGCTGAGGATAAGCCTCATGGCTTGATTGATTTCTAAAAATGAAATCTACTTGTTCATACTATACTTTTATGCAAAGTTTTTTAACCTCCTCAATTCATATAAAGCACAAGTTTGTAAGAGGGGAGGGGTAACACAATCCTCCTAAGGGTTGTAATTGAAAGGATTCCTGATGAATGGTCGAGCAACACAATCATCTCTCTGAATTAGAGGGTGAATCAATGGACCATGAGTAAAACATGCCTCAAGAAGGTGACTACGCATTCGACCTCCCGGTGCCTTCTATCCCTGATGATTCTTCAAGACGATCTCAACAAAAGTGGGCACTAAGGCATTCCCCGAGTTGGTGGAAGACCCACTTCCATGATATTTGGAAAAGTTGCAAAGCAAGCAAGGCTTCCTTCCTTCTTTAGAAGGTGATCCATCAATGGATACCTGTCAAGAGCAAACTATCAAAATACCTCCCAATCTCTCTTGTCTGTCTGCCCTCTGCAGGAAAGGGGTAGAGAGAATTCGTTACGTGATGTGGGAATGCCATGTAGCAAGAGAGGTGTGGAGATGACTTGAACGGGCAATGCGTGGGAGTAGGACTCATGGCGAAGTTCTTCATCAAGACCAATTGGCGAATAGCAATCACAGGGGACATGAAAGGTTTATTGTCCATGTTGGCTACCATGTGGTAGTATGCAAGAGCATCAGTCATTATGGCCGTGTGGGAAGTCAAGAACTCTATAGTGTTTCAGCAGTAAGTCTCGACAGGGTTCAGAGAATACACGCTTATTGCCAAACTAAAGGGAAACCTATGGGACCTCAATCTTATAGTCCATGGGAAAGAGCCAATTGTGTCTAGGGCATTGCTGGAAATTAGGGCTCACATCCACTTAGGGTAATAGGTCGGCTTTGTTGCTGATCTCTAGCATAGGCCAAGGGCAGTTCGCCCACTTTATAGGCCAATTTTTGTACAAGTCCCTTTTTTGGGTTTGACCAACCACAACTAATATAAACCTTAACTTTTTGTGAAAAAAAAAAAAAAAAAGCAAGGAGGGGTAAAGGAAAGTGATTTACTAATGATGCCCCTCTATTTATGACAAGAGGAGGACCCCTCTTAATTACAAGAGTAAAATTTGTAAAACCTTGTACTATACTTCTTTCATAACACCCCATGTAGCCTTAGGTCAAGTTATATGTATGGACTAATTTGTTGATATTATGGGCCTTTACAATAGGTGGATGGGAAGTATAGACAAGAAAGCTAATGGAGAAATTGTGTGAGAACCATTAGGGGGGTATATAGCCATTAAACAACTTCGATTTGATCACATAATTTGGTAAGATCCATTAAAGGCCATTTAATAACTTCAACTTGGTCACATCAATTATTTTAATTTTTTTATATATTTCCCTTGATTCCAATACAATAAGACCTGCTACTATCTAGCCCTAGAGAGCAAAGTTTGCTTTAGCCCAGACTTAAATGGGAAATCAAGCACCCATACTCACTAGAGTATCTCATAGAGTGATAACATTCTTAAAAGCTACATGAATGTTAGGTTGCTTATTTTGTTGAAATGTGGAAGGCCTAATCTAGCAAATGAGTAGATACAACCTTAGATATGATGAAAAGGAAAGCATGATTCCCTTGCAGAAATTTAGGTATATCATAGGTATAGAAATTAAGTATATGCTAGATAAAGAATTCTCTTTCAAGGTGCTTTGAGAAGGTTTCAAGTTTGTCATTTTAGTGACACTGCTCCTAAAAGAAGGTTGGATGCACCCTCAAACATCAAGGAATTAAAAGACAAGGACAAAAAAAGGGCCAGGGATATGAATGTAATGAAAGAGAAAATAAAGGAAAAAGAGACAAAGAAAGTGGAGAAACAAAGAGAGAAACCAAACATTTCAAAGACTAAACTTTCAATGGGAAAGCTTTCAATTTCAACAGGAAAACTTTCAAATAACACTATGAGCTGAGAATGGTGAAAGCCAATGGCCATCATATGTGAAATTCAAGAAGAGATTTGAACCCATGAGCTTGTGTTTCACACACGTGAAGCTCTCCCACTAAGCTATAGAGTAGTATAACAACTCTAAAGATAACTATAATATTATAAATGGTCCCTCCTTCCTCTCCCCCTTTGGCATGTCCCTTTCTCTTTAATGCCCCTCCATAAGTGGTCCCTCTCCCCCCTCCCCAATCTCAAGTAGCTCCCTCTTTAATGCCCCCTACCCTCCATTACTCTTCAATTGAAACTCCTCCCCTCCTCCTTTATCCCTCAAGTTTAATCATGGACTTGCCCTCTTCCTTTTCACCCCTCTTCTTTTCTCCATAGGTAATTAATAGGAATTTCCCATCTTTCAATGTCAGGGGGGACATAGTTTAATCATGGCCTTGCCCTCTTCCTTTTCACCCGTCTTCTTTTCTCCATAGGTAATTAATAGGAATTTCCCATCTTTCAATGTCAGGGGGACATCCTAACCTAGTACCCAAAATAATAATAGGATGGGGCAATTATTTATGCAACTTTGGATGCGAAAGTGTATTCCATTGACTAGACATGATATTTCTCATAAGCTTTGAGCATAGTGTATCAATGGTTGTGTGCAAAAAAATGAAACTGAAGTACTAGGGCAAGGTACACTCTTAATATTATTATTGAGCTTACATCCTTCTTACATTGTGTCGTGTGTTGTTGAAATAACTCTGCATCATTGTTTTGCATTTTCATAGAATCCACAGATTACATATGTAGCATCCTAATATATATGAATTTGATTTTACTCAGTTGATGTCAAATATTAGTGTACATTAAACTTGGTCTGCCATCTATTCTTTGTACCACACCCTAAAATGGGGGGTGCCTAGATTACTTCAAGAACCGAGGTTCCTCCTTAAGAAGATCCCTCTTATCCTTTTTGGGTCCGACCATTGTGGGCATGGCCATCTGCTGAAGCAGTTCTTCTAAGCTAGCATCTATGATGATGTGGGAGCCATCTCAGCTGGCGCTCCAGCTAATGTGGAAGCAGCATTGTCACATCTACTCACCCCTAAAAAATAAGCAACTCTTGCATGATAGGGCTCCATGCGCGAGATATGGGCCGTTGTATAGGTTTCTTTTGTCCGAGAGTGCATCTTTGTAGAGGATATGATGTCTTGCCCACTACCTTTAGGATTTGGTAAGGTCCAAGCCACTTGGCTAGGAATTTATCGACTAGTCCTTTTTGTCGGGTGTTGTAGTGCACCATAACTAGATCTCCTTTTGAATATGTTTTGGGTCTTTGTTTTTTATCATATAATTTTTTCTACCTTTTATGTGCCTTTTATGTGCCCTTCGCAAATGCTCAACAGCATTTTGATGGATAAAAGACAATACATCCTATAAGAACTCAGCCCACTGTTTAGCATCCTTTTGCTTGATTTGATCGTGTTGGATTGTACCAACCTCTAGCAAAAAAGTTGGAGATCTACCGAACAAAGATTCAAACAGACTTATATGAGTAGACTCATGAATTGTTGTGTTGTATGCTGCCATGATAGGGGAGTGAGACATCCCAATTTGAACGTTGTGGATCAATGCACATGGCTAGCATGAGCTTGATAGTTTGATTCATGAGTTCTATCAAACCTTGCAATCTGGATAATATGAAGCCAATTAGCAAGTATTCTAAGGACTTCTGATTTGAAAGTTGCGCCTTGATCTGACAGTAGTTGTTCAAGACACCCACGAGGAAGAATGAGATGCTAGATGAGAAAATCCGTTGAAGCTGATGCTAATTTGAGTGGTTGGGTGATTGACCATCTGGTCAGATAATCAGTGAGCACAATGATATATTTATGCCCCTATGCTGAAACAAGAAATGGCCTGGTAATGTCATATGCCACCAATTCGAATGGCCAAGACACTGAGATAGATTGCATTTGACCAGACTGTTTCATTGTTGGAGTTTTGAATGACTCGTGTAGAGAAAACCGCATCTTTGGCCAATAAAACTTTCTACGGAGCTTTGTAAGTACTTTTAAAAACCCAAATGGCCATGGCTTGCCAAACATTCCATCATGAAAGGCATGCACGTAATGATCGGAATGCTCTTGGAACAAAGAGGCGAGGTTGAAAAGGAGCTTTATGATAATATAGAACATTATCAATGAGCTGTAGATGAAGAGGTGGACATTTAGATTGAACTTGCGTGTTGTGAGATGAGCTTTGATGTCTCTAGATCCATCTCTTACATGGCCTAGACTTCTCATACTGACGGGAGAAAAGAATGTTCCAAAGGAATTGGGAGAGGAGCTCCCGACACCATTGGAGGAGCATCAGAATTTTGTGTTGCCTGTTGATTGATGCATGAGAGTGCATCTGCCACCTCATTATCTTTGCAGGAGTAGCACCCAACGTGCCATTTGGCCTTGTAGATTTTTTCACTTTAGTAAACCACATGATCGGTTTGTACCTCAAATGTGCTACCATGTACATAAGCATGCAATTTGGAAATAGACCAAACTGACACTAAACATTTGAGCTCTATAGCTGCATATCTTAATTCTGGCCAGTTAGAGAATGGCTCATACATACAATCGGACGCTAGCGGCCTTCTTCATCTTGTTGCAAAAGAACTACACGAAGGCAATCTTGGGAGGCATCCAACCTGATCAAGAAAGGTTTATTTGATCAGGATGATGAAGCAATGCATCCTCTTGTAGTAGATTACGAATAGTGTCAAAAGCATTTTAACAGTCTTGTGTCCATTTGAATTTTGCAATTTTTATTAGTAATCTACGCAAAGGGGCTGACAAAACACGAGCTCTAGCATGAATCAGGAGCTAAAGTTGCCAACCCTTGGAATCTTTGAAGTTGTTTGATCGCCTAAGGAATTGGAAAATGTTGCAATGGTTTTACTTTGGCAGGATCAGGTCGAATGCCCTCATTAGCAATGATAAAGCCTAAATATTTGAGCTTCATCTTTGCCCATTTACACTTTTGAGGATTGAGTCAGAGATTGAATTGTTGTAAAAGTTGTAGAACTTGTTCCAACACAGACTTGTGCTCTTCCCAGGTTTTAGTATGAATGAGTACATCATCCAAATAGACGAGCAAGGTTCCTTGCACGATCAGGTCATGTGAGATGAAATTCATCAATCTTTGAAACCTACCTGGGGAAATTTTCAGCCCAAACGGTATGACATTGAATTGATAAAGGCCAAGTGGAGTGTGGAAAGCTGTTTTTTGATGGTCGTCAAGCTTAAGTGGGATTTGCCAGTATCCCGATTGGAAATCCAAGGTCATAAAAAATTTGGAATGCGCCAATGAATCAAGAATGTCATCCAATCTTGGTAGATGGTACTCATCCCGAACTGTGACAGCATTTAGAGGCCAAAAATCTACACAGAACCGATAGGAACCATCGTCCTTTTTTACAAGATGTGGTTCACAAGTCCATGAGCTCTTTGAATGTGAAATGATATTATCTTTTAACATTGCATTCACGTGCTCTTTTAAGACTTGGATTTATTTGCTTCAGCATCGACATTGCGCAGCCTTCACTGGCCGAGCATCATTAGTTGGAATGTCATGTAAAATCGCAGCAGTTGTCACAGTTGGGCACACCCTTGCAAACACATTGGGATAAAATGAGAGTATCTATTGAACTTGCGCTTGATAAAATAACTCTTCTTGAAATATCATTGAAGAGACATAGTTTGATGCTACCCGGGAATAGAGCCACAAAATCAGTAGTAGTGAATCATCCAATCAAAGAGATTGACATCGAAAACTGATCAAAGAATTATGTTGGAGTAGCCAGTCACAGCCAAGTGTGATTGGAAACATTTGCTTAGGGAGCAATGTAGTAGGGACTTGGAATGTTCGGCTAGTGAGGACTAAAGATAATGAAGAGGAAAAAGAGGCACATGAGAAAGGGGAGGTATAGCAAAGGGGAAGGAGAGGGGAGGGGATGGGTAGGGAAGGGGGTGGTAGAGGAATGGGATGGATGAGAAGAATGGGAGGATGAAAGAAAAGTTTAGGATGGAAGGAAATGGAAGGAGGCGATGGATGAAAAGAGGGGATGGCATTGGGATGAATAGGGAGGGGATCAGGAGAGGGAAAAAGAGGATGCAGGGGAAGAGCCATTTGAGTGGGAAGGCGATGAAAGGGAGGGAGAGGCATATGAGAAGGGTTGAGAGGAAGCAGATTGGGTAAGAGAGGAAGGTGGAGGGATGGTATAGGATTAGGGGGTGGGCTGAATTAAGAGATAGGCTAAAATAGGCGATGGAGAGAAAGTGGTGGAAAAGAGAGGATGGATAGAGGATATGAAGAGAGGGAATGAGAGGGTTAGATATGAGGATGGGATATGGGTAGCTAGGGGAGGGTATGGGATAGCATTAGGGGGTATGCAGGTGATGGAGAGAAAATAGTTGAATAGAGAGGACAATTGGAATAGATATGGTGTCTCAGGGTCGCTATGGGTCCAACACCATGCCAAATCTTGTCCCATACAAAGAGCACACACATATGCTAGAACCACACCAATGCATATTTTTTAACGCACGATGCATGATGCCAAACACGGAAATATGCATGTCCAACCATGCAGATGATATCTGATCCACACCAAACTTTGTAAAGCACATGGATCTTACTCACATTAAGGGTTATGCAAACTATCACACCCAACAAACACACACACACACACACACATAGGATTGAATCACAGTGATCCATATTGTTTAACACCCATGCATGATGTGTGGTATGAAACAAGGAAATTCACATGCCCAACCATGCAAAAGATATTTCATGGGCATGATAATTTGGATGGGCCTTCATATGAGTAATGTTAAGGCCTATGCAAAGTATCATACACATATGCTAGAAGCACACTGATGCATATTTTTTAACACTCGTGATGCATGGTAAGAATATTCATGCCCAACCATGCAAATGATATTTGATAGGTAGGATAGTTTGCACGAGTGTTAATGTGACTAAGCTCTTATAAGGCCTATGCAAAGTATCATACCCGTCTAAGACACACATAAGCTACAAGCACATCAATGCATATTTTTTAACACATGCATTATGCATTGTAAGAAACAAGGAAATATGCATGCCCAACCATGCAAATGATATCTTATGGTATGATACTTTGCATAGGCCTATGTGTGAGTAAGATTAAGGCATGTGCAAAGTACCATACCCATCAAAGACACTCACATAGGCTAGAAGCTCATTGAAGCATCTTTTTTAACACTCATGCATGATCATCATAAGACTTGATCATTAATAGGAACTATATGTGCTATCAAACTACTTAGAAGCCAACAATTGAGCACACCTCATACTAATTGGCTTTTGTGAATGAGGTTGTGACACTCTTCCAGCTCAACCTAGGCAATTATACAATTGTTACTCTAAGGATAGAGGTACTTTCATGTAACATATGTGGCACACCTAGAGTCCCTAGTAAAGTTGGAGAAAGATCACAAACTTGCAAAATTAGCCACAAAGGTGGAAGAAAAGGGGAGAAATGGTTGGGATTATTAGAGCAACTAAGAACCTAAGTTAGTTAAGAGTGACTTTGTAGTCATGTACAAGTCATAGTACGTGTACAAGGAGAAGAAGTTTGTTTATGCATGGAAGGGAAACCCTTTTGATCCATGGATACTCTACATAAAGGATTAGTACTATTTGGGACCTTGGATGAAGAGGTAAAAGGCTATATCAATACTTTCCATTCAAAGAGGCATTTTTATTCTCTCCTTGTCACTCCTCCTTCTTTGTTTATTTTATTTCTCTTTATCTCTCTTTGGCTATCTTTCTTCCCCTTTCCCAAATGGAGTTCACAGTGTCGAAGAAACTAACAAATGAAAAGGTAGTACAAAAGTATTAGGTAGTAGAAGAGCTCACTATGAGATAGAAGGCAATGAACTAGCGACTATATAGGTAACCAAAAAGGAAGAAAGTGGGCTCTCTAGTGCAAAGCTAGGGTGCTCATAAAGGAGCTAAAAGCTAAACATTATGACCCTCATTCCATGATTGATCCAACTCTTTAATAATAGTTTCTATATGTTGGTAGGTATGTATCAAAGAGTTGCTTTATGCACTCCCCTATTGTTTATGATGTAATTACTTTTTTGGGGTCCCATAAGCCACATTTGGCCTCTTATGGACATTAAAACAATGTCTAAGGTGGTATTTCTATTAGAGGGAGAGCTGATGGTAAGAGAGTCATAGAAGAGGGAATGTGCATGAAGATGTGCAGTGTGCACAAAAACAGGCCAAGAGAGATGTTGGCAATGAGCAAAGGGGAGTCATGAAAGAGATTATTTACTTGTAAAAGAGGGTAAAAGTGTGGCAAAGGAGGAGATGAGAGGTTTGAAGGTAGTGGGGCTTTACACAAGGGAAGGGATTTGGGTACAAGGCAACAGAAATGAAAAACTATGTACCAAAGGGACAAGAGTGGTTTAATACAAGAGATCACAATTTAAAAGGAGTATCCAAGCGAAGGAGCATTAGGTGCAAGCCAATAGAGAAAGAAAGGTAAAGTGTGTACCCAAGGGGGATGGTGTTGGCAAAAAAAGGGAGTACTTGATGGGGAGGGTGTTTGGCAACAAAAAGGGTGTACCCAAGGGGAAGGCTAGTACCAAAAGAGGAAAATAAAGGGGAAGAAAAAAGAAATGGAGTATTGCCAAATGAGGTCCAAATTATGAGTTCCCTCTCCTCCTCCCTCCTCCTCCTCCTCCTCTCCTCTTGTACTCCCACTCCTAGCCGAGTTGAACTCCATGGCCCAACCTAGGGTGTTACATGCAAGTTTGGAGCCTTCAATAAACTGAATCCATTCAGAATGAGAACCCTAGGAATCCCTATGTAGCTGCCATTCACCTCTAACCAAAGTCTTACCAAATTGCTACTCTAGACTGGAATTTTCATATGCAAAGAAAGGAGCCTAACTTCTTGAGGTTTGCTCAGATCACTTCAAAGTAAAAAAAAAGTTATTCCTTCTACATTTTTGTCTTCTAAGTCGAACTCAAATTATGCGTTGTTTGATGCCATTCATGTCACAAGAAGGGGGGGTCCTTGTAGGCTGTCGTTTTTTTATTCTATAAGGAAAAAAGAGAAGCATCCCTCCTATGCTGCAACATTAGCATCACCTTTTCCTAGCACTAGGAAAAATGAAGCCCTCTTTATTCTGCAAGAGTAGATTCTTCTTCTTATAAAGGAGAACAATGACCTAAAACATGGATTTAAGGAATTAGAAGAATGGGTAAAAGCTTCTGAGCTTGAACTAAAGAAGCCAACTCCCCAGCCAATTTTCGATGATGAAGTAATCTCTAAGCAGTTAGGAGAGCCACATAAGAAGCTTAAGGGAGAGGTTCAAGAGAAGCTCAAAGGAGAAATGGCGAACTCCTTAAATACACGAGTGCCCTCACAATTGCAAAAAGATGAAAAAGAGCTAGCTGAAAGGCAACTCAACTCAAAGAAGCTAATGGTTAGAGGGCTATCTGACAACTAGAATTTAGCAAAAGACTCTTGGGAAGAGACTTGTGAAAAAATCAACAAACCTTTACCAAGAATTGAATGGGTAGATTTAGACTTTGAGATGTGCAAAGAAGGAGCCCATTCAATTCTTACTTTAAGGAGCACATTCAATTCTTACTTTCAAGACAAGAGCTAAAAGAACACAAATTATCAGACAATCCATTAAGTTGAAAGGTTTACAAGTGTGGATTTCATAGGAACTCACAAAATCCCAGTCAAAGAACAAAGCCTCATAACATGCAAAGGTAAAGGAAGCACAAAAGAAGGCAAATGTGCTATCTATCGAGATGGCATTGCATTGATCAAAGACTGCAAAGCTTAATCAATAGACCGTCAGTCTATAACTGGTGTATGATCTCCATTTGTTTTCTTTTATTCTTAGCTTTGTTGGTTGAGCTAGTTGTATTTAGAACTCCAAGTTCTTGTCTTGTCTTTTGAGATATAATAACAAAACCTTTTTTTTGCTCAAAAAGGAAAAACAAAGAGAATATGGAGAAAAAGAGAGGGGAAGAAAGAGAAGAGTAACCAAGAGAGTGTTGTCACTTATTCTCTTGTCCAAAAGAAGATGGAGAAAAAGAGAGGGGAAGAAAAAGAAGAGTAAAAAAGAGAGAGAGAAAGAAAGTGTTCACTTATTCTCTTGTTTATGTATTGAGGTGTTAGCCATCTTTCTTGCATTTTGTTAGCTTTATAGACTAGGATAGTGGATATGTTTGCAAGTAGCCTAGGACCTTAGGTCGTATTTTGTTGATAGAGGTTTGGAATGTGAATGAGTGATGTTTATATGTGTTGGGAATTGTGTGATCAAGGGCTTGTCCTATGATCATGTGTGTGTAGCACACTAAGTGCTATGATGTGTCTAGACCATGACATAAGTGATGATGTAATGCAAAGGCCCCCACATGGGGAGGTGCCTTAGATTTAGGAGTCCCTATGATGTAAGGATTTATTTCCTTTGATGTAGGAGAGGTGCCTATGATCTAGGCCACCCTCTCTCCCATTCTATAAAAGAGAGGCCTTCCTCTCAAATCAATGGAAAATTTTGCACTTAGTTCCCACACTCTCTTCCATGATGTCCATCTTCTCTCCCACCCCCCAATATGTGGTGTTAGTGCCTTTCTACCCTCCTCTAGCTTCCATCTCATGCTCCTAGCCTACTCTAGCTCCAAAGTGCCACATCATTACCTTCTTCTTCACTCTCCACCTTCTTCCACATTTTGCCCTCTTTCCATCCAAATCTTGTAGAGCTCAATACTCCACACTTGCTATGCCATTGGCCAAGTCCTTTTTGCTATAAAACAATCTCTACAGGGCGCACCTCCAGCTTGAAGCTTGTCGCGAAATTGCTCGTCTGTTGTGCATGCTGACATGAATACAGTGCACCGATTTGTCGTGTAATTTCAATGAAGTGCTCAACTATACTCTAATTCCTCTAACAGGAAGCTGGGTGACCTCATTGGCAACATGATGATGAATTTTGGTGCACAATGGTTGCCGAAATAAGGATAAAATCATGATTCTTTGCCGATTCTAGTCTCTACTGCCCCAGGAAATGCGGAGTGAAATTTTGCCATTCAGTAGTCCTCAGTAAGAGCTTCATTTCCATGCTAAAAGCCCCTTGAATTCTTCTTTTTTCAGCTCCAATTTTGGCCTCTAGCTTTAGATTGTTCAATTTGGGGGAAATAAGCAAAATTTGGTCAAAGTTTGACCATCCCAGAGGTTTGACTAGTCAAGAATGTTGTTCTATATCTATTTTGGTTGGTTGCACTAATAGATCTCTGTTTGACTAAGTATTGACTCCGAAATAAACTCCACAAGTGTCATGATAGTTGTCATTTACGGTGATGATGTTTACATTGTCTATGTTTGAGTGCCATTTGCAAAGGACTAGTCATCATTTTGGAGATTGGTGACTTGTGTTGAGAGATATCGGTTGTAAGAGTATAGACACTGCCCTTGAATAATATATCAAGAGGTAAGACCTACTCAATATCATGTCTTCACAAGGTAAAGGAGTTGCCCAAAGGTACTTACTTATTCATAGTGACATATATAGAAGATCATTACTTTTCATTGGTTGCTCTACCCTAACCTTGATGTCTAAAAAGATTGTAAGTGATGAGCTTGGATGTGATATGATCAAGATGATATGTTGTGGTACCAAGATAAAGCTTGGACACTTCAAGAAGATTATGGAGAACAAGAATTTCACCATCATGAAAAAAGGGATATGGAATGTGGCAAATGGTAAAGAAAAGAAGCCAAGGGAAATACAATGGATAGTCCAATATGAAGGTCCTTGCTATCATAGCATTGGGACTTAGTGACTCATACATTCATCACATTGTGAGACGTCACATGAAGTTTGGGTGCAACTCCAAAAGATATTTCGTGCACAAGTTTTACTCAAAAGTCTTCTAGATGAAGAGTATAGCAACAATTTTACATCTAACTTGGTGAATATTGAAGCTTCTCTTTAGGAAGAGGAGAGAAATGGATCCTAATACAACTCCAAGGAAAGTGAATCATATCTTGTGAAGAAGGGCTACATCAACAAGAAGGCAAATATAGTTGAAGAAAGACCTCCATCAGCAAATGAAGAAACAAATGTTGTGGTAGAGAAAGTTTTGACCTTCTAAGTACATCTTTGAACTTTTATCTCATCACCTAGTCATGTGGTCAATTTTGAGGTTCTCTGCCTGGAGTAGTACTCCAAAAAGAATGTTATGGTTATATGTTTTGTCCTTATAGTCTTTGTAAATCACCTCTGGCCACCATATGATGTAGGCCATGTGATATGTGTTTGCCTCCATGGTACCTCTTGCAGACATGAGAAACTAGGTCCACCTTGACCCTTGGGCACCTTTGCTAGCATGAGATCCTAGCCATAGATTTATCCTTGACCACCATGAGATGGCTTGTGAAACTATGTGACTAGATGTATCCTTGACATAGCAAGAGGCAAGCCCTTGAGGGGGAATATGTTGGGAATTTTGTGATCAAGGGCTTGTCCTATGATTGTGTGTGTGTGTAGCACACTAAGTGCTATGATGTGTCTAGACCATGACATAAGTGATGATGTAATGCAAAGGCCCCACATGGGGAGGTGCCTTACGTTTAGGAGTCCCTATGATGTAGAAATTGATTTCCTTTGATGTAGGGGTGGTGCCTATGATTTAAGCCACCCTCTCTCCCATTATATACAAGAGAGGACTTCCTCTCAAATCAATGGAACATTTGCACTTGGCTCCCACACTCTCTTCCATGATGTCCATCTTCTCTCCCACTCCCCAACAATATGAGGCATAATCACAAAATGGGAGGTAACCTTTCCACAGAGTTTTAGGGATAGAAGGAGATTGTAGGTCTCAAAATTGGGTCGAAGGATTAGGAAAGGGTGGAATAAGAAGTAAAAAAGTAGGAGTGAGTCTCCATCATAACTTGAGGAAGTAAGGGTTTAGAAATGCTAATCTAGGAGTAGAGAGGGTGTAGGGAGGAGTGAGGATTCTAGGTTCAAGAATGGGTATCAAGTTTACAAAAGAGATGGAATTGAGTTTGGGAGAGGGGGATTAGGGAGGAAGAGATGGGAGTGCTTGTGTTAGCATGGAGAATTGAAATTGTGTGTGTGTGTGTGTGTGTGAGAGAGAGAGAGAGAGAGAGAGAGAGAGAGAGAAAATGCTAGATTGCAAAAGAAGGGAAAGGGAGTTACAAAGGATTGGAAATGGGAGGGTGAGGATTTCAAGGTTAAGGGATGGATTGCAAGGTTAGAGTATGCTTGTGCATGATTGAGAGTGCAAGGGAGCATGGACACTTGGGAAGAGAGGACAAGAACACAAAGTGCAAGTTGAACATAATGGCAAAAGAGTGCTCTCTCTCTCTCTCTCTCTCTCTCTCTCTCTCTCTCTCTCTCAGTATTTTCATTCTCCATCTTGCCTTGACTATGATCTTGTTGAAATTGAATATTAATAACTATTAAGTATAGATGTTCAAACTATTGATATACAATGACGGTTGGCATATACATGATGTTCATGTCTACGCATGATAAAGTCAAGCTCTTATGAAACAAATATAAAAATAAAACTTTCTACATATGTAAAAATTTGACACTCTAATATAATAAATGGCTTTGTTCATATCACACCGATCATTTTGAGTATAAACATGATCATAATTGGAGTGATATTGACCAAGTTATGGCCAAAATTAAACTAGTTGTCCAAGCCCCAAAGCATGGCCAAGGGCGATGTTGGCACAACTCTTGGCCGTGCTTAGGAGAGGCTTGGACACGAAGCTTTATTTTGGCCATACATTGATCAATATGAGTCTAAATACAGTGATGTTTGTGGTCAAAATGGCCGGTGTGATATGAACAAAGCCATTTCTCATGTTAGATTATCAAAATTCTACATATTTAAAAATTTGGTTGGAAACTCTTAACTTTCTAATGAACACTTACAACAACTGGTAGCTTTTAACTAGAACTAGGAGGCCTGGTTGGCATAAAGTTTGCCTTCTTAGCCATAGAGACCCTAAAGAGACACAATAGAGCTAGGTGAAGCTAAGAGGCCTTGTTGGCATAAAGATTTTTGTTGGCCTTAAGAAACCCCAAAGATATTTTCTTGTGACATGGTTTGAGGATTACGTATGTTGTCTTCAACACTTGTCATTAAAGAAAAATAAAAGTTCTCGAAGATCACGTTCTTTTACATTAATGGTGTGCATGCCTTAGCTGTAGTGCTTGCTTGGAATGCATACCCTTGGAATGCAGGCTTGAAATGCTTGCATGAACCAAAAACATGAACCTAAACATGCTTGCCTTCAACTTCACAACATATTTCATGCATGAGCTAAAAACATGCTTTGAAGGCATGCTTCCAACCATTGCATTGATTTGAAGATCAATGCTCTGAAGGCTTTGTTTAGAAATGTAGGCTTACAATTATTACTTTCTAATTAAAAATGCATCCTTCCAATCATTGCATTACTTTGAAGATATGCATGCTTGATAAAGAAAATGTGCATCCATAAGGAGTGAAAATATTATATGAAAGGAACATAGCCACAATGTTAATGGCATTGTCCCTTGTTACCTTAGCCTCTAGCCACTTGCTGGCATTTTCTATGGCCACCATAATGTATCAGCACCCTTTAGATGGAAGAGGTATGTTACACCCCAAGAGCAAGAGTGAAAGAAAGGATAGAATAGGAATGGTGGTTGGCCAAGTGGTTGTAACAATAGAAATAGGGAGAGTGTTGAGGAGGAGTAGGGTTGGCCCTCCCTTCAAAAGGTGCTATGTATAAAAGCTTGAAAATTTGACTTTTTGTCTTTAGTTGTAAATGTGCAAGTTTGAGGAATAGAAGACTTCCTACTTTTCAAGCGGTGTTGTCTATGTTTATCATGCTCTTGCCTTTGTGAATGCCTCTCACCCCTTTCCTCCTCCATGTATTCTCTTCTCCTCCCCCTCTCCCCTTCCTCCTCCATGCATTCTCTTCCCCTCCCCCTCTCCCCTTCCCTCTCTTCATCTCTCTCACTCTCTCCCTTTCCTCTTGAGGATTCACAGTGTTGCAACTCCGAAAGCCATTGAAGTGACAGTATGGACCGCATGGGCTTGCATTGCTCCCACAAGGAGTAGTAGGAGGTGGAGTTCCCTCAACATTCCTCCAAGATCCCTATGACACGTGAGCAACTGCCAGAGATTACACATTTTTGGTGCTGTTGCCAGGGAGCTTTTGCTTGCACATGCTTGTTCCGCTATTTCTCATTGCCATGACGCTTGGTTGTGGAGTTTAGTGTAGGGCTAGAGCTTAAAAAGGGAAGGAAAATGAGTGAGAAGGAAGAGAGAGAAAACTCAAGGTGTTTTTTGGAAGCTTTTGAGTGGTTTGTTGTAGTTCGTGTGCATTGGAGGTCTCAAAACCTAGGAGCGAGTGCTTGGATTCATTGCTAAACCTTGGAGCAAGTCCCATCCCATTGGGAAAAGCTAAAAAGTGATGACTGGGTTGAAGTTTCAAGGTCACAGGAATGACAAACGATCCATCTTGGGAAGGAAACCGTCCACTTTCATCCAAACTTGCTTGTTTTTTTAAATTTTTCATTCCTTTTGGTTCTAGAGGTAATTTAGCTAGGAAACTAGTCCTCACACACTCCAAACAATGCACAAAGGCCAGGAAACTCAAAGAATCCTGAAAATTCCGTCAGCCAGAGTGTTCCTAGCAAGAAGCGTTAAGTTAGCCTAACGTAGTGCACACGCTAGGTTAATAACTTGGCGTATGTTGAGATAAAATCCATTGGGATAGTGTTGACCATGGCGAGATAGTGTTGACTTTGTCGGGTTAACTTTGACTTTGTTGAGATAGCATTGACTTTACCGGGGCTAGGATTGCCGACATTTTTTACACCTTTTGACCTAGTCTAACAGTTGACACCTCACATAATCTCTAGCAGATGGCATAATTAATGACCAAATCTTGTCCAAAATAGGGATCAAATCTAACTCCACACACGTTGAGATAATAACTCCATGCACCTCGGGCCTCGGGATAGTGAATGCCAAGATAATAACTCCACACACGTTGGGATACCTGATGTGCATGCCGAGATAATAACTCCACACATGTCGAGATAGTGCAGGCCGAGATAATAACTCCATGCACGCCAAGATAATAACTCCATGCACGAGGGGATAGTATCCTAGTGCATGCTGAGATACTAAGATGGCACACATGCTGCGTTAATAGACTGAACGAGAGGGGGAGATTGAAAAACTCATAGGCTGAACCTCCTGGTGAGCACCCCCTTGAGCAACCCTCATGCTATTGAGGTCTAGAAAAATCCTAGGAGTTGAGCCAAAACCGGAGGATAGTGCATCCAACAATCTAAAATCAAGCCAAGGAACCACCTTAGTATCAGCCTCATCAAGAATCTCAATCCCTAGGTCTCACTTGGTGCATGGCCCATGTCCAATACAGAAGACTCAATGATTTTTGGGAGAACCCCAATTTGGAGGCCCCTATACCTCTCAACTCTAGCTCAATTAGGCCCTAATCTGCCACCCCCTCCACTATAGCCGTGCATCTAAGGGAGACATTCTCTAATATTATGAGAAGGTTCGGCTTGGTTGACCCTGACCTAGTCAATCTTTTGTTAGCAGGTAGACTTGAATGACCAAAGAGTAGCAAGACTTTCCACCAACATCTGCATTGAGCAATGCTTAAAGCAATCCCTTGCCAACCTCAGTTGAAGAGCCTTTAGGGCCACAGGTTTAGTTCTATGAGGGTGAACCCTCCTTCGTGAGAATTTTTGAGCCCTAGGTACCCAGAATCTGACCACTAAGTCCCGAAGGGTAGGGTAGTGATCAAATGAGCTTTGGGGAGAGTGCCTTGACTCATTCCCCTTTGTCCCAATCTAAATGCTACTTAGGGAGGAGCCCCAGTTGGTATGCCATTCCCCATGGCTACACCTTATAGGCTAGTACCTAACGGAAACATAGCGATGCCAAGGCCCATACCAGTGAGGCCAATAAACCCAAGCCCACCCTGCATGTCAGCTCGAGGTTCTATTGGGCCAGGACTAGCAAGCACAGTTCCTATTTGGCCAACGAACTACTATAATCCACCCCAAGGACCGGAGCCATGCATGTCCCCCTAGCACCTCACCCGTGCCACAGATAGTACTCATTGATGAGGCAATGAAGATCCTAGTGCAAGCCTAGGAAGGGGGGCCACATCGCAAGTAGTCATGGGGAGAGACACTAATGCTTCACAAAGTCATCCTATTACTGTCTCCAAGCTTATCATGAAGTTTCTAGGAGAAGGAGATCCTGTCTCCCACGTGGAAAGGTTTAAGTAGGTTTGCGAGACATCGGTGACCTAGACAAAGTGAACGCATTGGGGTTTGAGCCTTGATGGTAAAGTGGGCCAATGGTACATGGCCTTAGGGATTGGAAAAAAATTCATTTGGGAGACATTAAGGAAGGCCTTTATAGTGGGATTTGCTCCCACTGGCCAAAGATAGAGTCTGATCAACCAGTGGTATGAGGTTAAGGAAAAAGAGCACAAGAAGCTTGGAAATACATCACCAGGATTAAACATCTGAATTCCCACTCTGCGAGACTCATGAGAGAATGAATGACGAATGCCTCCTGCCTCGATTACTTCTTGGGTTAAGGGATGCAAAATCTCATGACCACATGTTCTCCCTAAACCCCATGTCATTTGAGTTGTGCAGCAAAACTGTTGTACTCTTGTATAATAACATGGAGGGTAAGGACCAACTTGTAAAGTTCCCTGTCGCTCTGTCAGAAATGTCTCGTGCTAGTAAGGCAACTAGCCCAGGGGAGTCCAAGGAGATAGCCCTTATGCCCAAGGGGGAAAACATAGATGAGGTGGCCACCGATCTTTTAAATAGAGTGGCACTACAACTCAAGGGAGGATTACCAGGAGAAGGTACTAGCAACCTCACATGTTTCCTAGAAGGGATAATGTGTGGTGCGCATTGTGCATGGGCAACCACCCTACGAACGAGTGCCCATGCCTTAAGGTGAGGGCATTGCTTTATTGTGCCCAATGTACTAGATGGGGGAATCATGAGACCTCCTAGTGTCATTTTTCAAGGGTCAACCCCATGTCGATGTGTCAGTAAAGGTAACCCCTAATCTTAGCCACCCCACCCAACTAGTTCAATCAAGGTTAACTTGCTATACAAGGAGCACCTCCTGCCAATTAAGGGCAATACATGGCTCAAAATCTACCATTACCACAACGAGTTCTAGGCCATCACCCACCCCCATTGCCTCAAATCACCCCTATGAACCAAGTAATCATTGAAGAACCTTCGAGTGAGTGGGAAGAACTAGATTATGTTCCACTGATAGGTGACTTTGACCCATACAAAGGGTCCTCATACCAACCAGGCCAGATAAATCACTACGTCCTTCAGGATGAATAGTATGTTCCAATGCACCCTGCAGCTCCCGCCCTCAATAGGCTAGGGATATGAATATCGGACAGAGCAACCACCCAACCAGTAGGGGTGTTGAGGGACAATAGGATCAAAACCTTCAGCCTCACCTACCATGTCTAGCATGTGTTAATGGATTTCCATGGGTAGCCAAATGGTTATGATGTTATTTTGGGAAGACCCTTCATGCGGGCAACAAGAATAGTCCATGACTGGTCCTCAAATAGGATCTATTTGCACAAGGATGATCAAATCATCCGAGTTGACCTTCACACATGGTAGGTCCATCCCTTGACTAGCAACTAATTTGCCGCTTAGTCGGATACTACATAGAGAACTACCTCCTTGAATGTATTCCAAGCATGTAAAGAGAAGGACCTAGGTGAGACCGAGCTCTCACAAAGTTGGATGCATCTCCTCGCTACAATAGATGTGGTTGAGAGGATAGGGACAAAAATGGTGGCCCACGATCCCTAGATGCCTGGAAAAATAGTCCCCCTAAATATGATTAACATCCCCAAAAAAAAGTTCAAGGGTGCACTAGGCTAGATAGAATCAATGCTCCCTTAGGATCCTTAAAAGCAGAGGAAATGCCTCCAGTCGAGTCCCCACTAGAAGTTGGTCCACCACAGAAAGATAAGGCTCCAAAGGCAAAAACCCCCAAGAGTCCTTTATGGAGAAGCAGCCCTCACCAAAGGTCTCGAAAGACAAGGAGGAAGAGGAGGCTAATCTACATCAAGTCCCCAATCACTTCAAGGCATATACGATCCAAGACCGCAAGATACTTCTTGAGCAGGCCAAGCAAACTATCGAAGAAGGAAAGCATCAAGGGTATGATGGTCTAGGTAAGGTCAAGGAAGTGGACCTAGCATTAGATGGTAGAAACCCTAAGCTAGTCTATATAGACAAAGACCTCTCCCCTGATCAAGAGGAAGTACTAGTTACCCTATTATTGGAGTTCCAGGATTTCTTCGCATGGAAATATACCGACATGAAGGGTGTGTCGCCCGAGGTCGTACAACACACCATCACCATGATGGAGTACATAAGGCTAGTGTAGTAGAGACCCTACCCTATGAATACAATAGGCGATGATCATCTAGGAAGAAATACAAAAGTTGATTGACGCAGGATTCATATATGAGATCGAGCATACGGACTGGGTGTCCCCAATGGTTATAGTGTTGAAAAAGAATACAAAATTAGAGTATGCATAAATCTCAAAAAAGTGAACACTGTGACTCGCAAGGACCAATATCCATTACCCTTTATGGAGCATGTCTTGGAGAGGGTCACTAGCAAGGAAGCTTATAGCTTCCTAGATGGGATCTTGGGATATAACCAAGTGTCCATTGAACTGCAAGGCCACCACAAAACTGTTATGGCATTCCTAGGAATCAAGGATGACTACAAGATACCTGAGCTACAAATGGAATACCTGAGCTACAAGATTATGGCATAACTGTTTTATACCTAAGCTACAAGATTATGGCATTCACTAGGAATACCTGAGCTACAAATGGATTATGGCATTCACTAGGAATATTTGAGCTACAAGATTATGGCATAACTGTTTTATACCTGAGCTACAAGATTATGGCATAACTGTTTTATACCTGAGCTACAAGATTATGGCATAACTGTTTTATACTTGAGCTACAAATGAGATACCTGAGCTACAAGATTATGGCATAACTGTTTTATACCTGAGCTATAAGATTTTACACCCTCAGGTATAACTGTTTTGGACTCACTAGGAAGTCCCTCAGGTATTCCTAGATGGGATCTTGGGATATAACCAAGTGTCCATTGAACTGCAAGGCCACCACAAAACTATTTTTGCCATGGAATGGGGGGTTTATGCTTCAAAGGTGATGCCTTTTGGACTCACTAACACCCTTGCTACAAGATTATGGCATTCAAGGAATACCTGAGGGACTTCCTAGAGATTTTCTTGGATGACTTGTGTATTCATTCCAAATGGGATGACCATCTCAAGTACTTGAGACTAGTGTTTGAAAGATGTTGTCTCTATTGGATTTCCCTCAATCCTTTGAAGTACCAATTTTGGGTTAAACACAAGGTCATCTTATGACATGTAGTGTCCAAGAGCAGGATCTCCACAAATTATAATAAAATTAAACTGATCTTGGAGTTACCCCCAAATCACATGGGCTACTATCGTAGATTCATATACAATTATGCCAAGATGGCTTGCCCATTGTACAAAACTACTAGTCATATTCTGTTGGACGGAAGAGTACCAATCCTCCTATGAAACCTTCAAGCTTGTCCTCAACCCCTATCTTGCGAGCAGTCCATATCGATGCTTCAAATTTTGCAATAGGGTGTGCATTGGTACAACCAGGAGAGTATAACTTAGAGTACCTGATATATTTTGCAAGCAACCAACTAAATGAGGCCGAAATGAATTACACCACAATGGATCGAGAAGGACTTGCCATGGTGCATGTGGTCAAAAAGTTTAGCCATTACTTGTTAGCAAACAAGTTTGTTGTCTTTATGGATCACTAGGCACTCCTTTACTTGGTCAATAAACCATGTATCATGCAGTGCATGCTTGTCCTTTTAAAGTTCAACTTCATCGTCGCTGTGAGGAAGGGACACACGCACTTTATGGCAGATCACATGTCCCATATCCCCAATTGAAATTTGGCCATGGGACTCTGGAGTGGAAGATGATCTTCTGAATGCCCCGCTATTCCTTATTGATCTAGTATCGGAATGGGCATAAGAGATCGGACACTTCCTACCCAACAGGTTTCCTGAGGATAAGGCCCTTAATAAATATCAGGCCAAGAAACTCATCAAGGATGCAACTCCTTATCAATTGATAGCTGGCCAGCTCTATCGCATGGGCAAGGACGACATAATGCACCACTGCATCTGTGAGGATGAATTCATGGAGGTATTGGAAGAAGCCCATTTGGGCATTGCAGGTGATCACTTTGTTTGGGAACTTGCCCATAAGGTGCTGCAAGTAGGATTATGGTGGCCAACCCTCTTTGTTGATGCGGTTAAGTTTATCAAGCACTGTAACCCTTGCCAGTGGACTTCCATTCCCCACAATCAAGACTATATGCCTTTAATAAGAGTCCTTATAGATGAACCCTTTGAAAAGTGGGGCATTGAATGTGTGGGACCAATCAGTCCAATAGCTACTAAAGGGACTTGGGCCCGATATCTAATCGTGGCCACATACTATTTCACCAAGTGGG
Organism: Dipteris shenzhenensis; assembly: GCF_047967505.1. Classification (NCBI taxonomy): domain Eukaryota; kingdom Viridiplantae; phylum Streptophyta; class Polypodiopsida; order Gleicheniales; family Dipteridaceae; genus Dipteris; species Dipteris shenzhenensis. The sequence goes on from NC_141604.1 coordinate 16,745,694, forward strand.
CAGAGGCCAAGGCCACCAATAAGGCGGATGCACAAACAACTACCAAGTTCCTATACAAGAACGTGGTATCGCGCTCCAGCCTTCCAATGGAAATAGTAAGCAATCAAGGAACACATTTTATCAATGATACCTTCTACGTTAGTAGCCCATCCTTTTGTTCTTCGTCGGTAGAAAGTCCATTCGTAACGCTCTTCATCTCTTTAAGGTATTTATTGACCTCGTTTGTCTTGGCTCTTGATTGGCATAGCTCCTCCCTTTTCTTTCTTGAGTTAGGGAAGCTCATCACTAGAATTTGGTGCTATTGTAAAGGGTGCAAGAAGAAGTCTTTAGTTTGAATATTTGAATAGAGTTCTCCTCCCTTTCTTTCTTGAGTTAGGGAGTTGGTGTTATTGTAGAGGGTGCAAAAAGAACTCTTTTGTTTGAATACTTGCATAGAGTTCTCCACTTGGGTGCCATCTCTTGGAGCTACTCAAGGGTGGCAATTTGAGGAAGAGACTTTTCTGACTAGTTGGTGGGAGACCTCTCATGAACCACAATTTAATGAGAAATGTGCCTACATCAAAAGGTAAATGAGTGAAAAAACTTTGACTCTTATGACTAGTTTTGCCATTGTCTCTACCAGTCCTATCTTGAGCAAGTTGAACATGATGAGGTCATAGAAGTTGCCTTCTCAAAATGCCTACTTGAACTATTCTCAAGAAAGTGTTCTTGAGCTCATTCCAAGTTGTGAAATGTCGAGAATCAAATTATATCATTGTCCATCCTCTTGTTTTACTCTCTTGGATTTGCAAGCTTATAAGAACCTTCCAAGATGACTATAGGCATCCTCCATATAAGCCCCCTTTGAACTTGGGAGACTTAACTACGACCTTTCCAAGAAGTTAAGGGTGGAAGAGGCAATGAAAGAGGAATGAATAATTGAGGTTACGCAAGAACAATTGTGAAAGGGTACGCGAACAAGGTGAACATGATGGAGAGGCCAATAAGGGAGAAAGGATATGCTTGGGTTATTCGTAGGCAAAGTCAATTCCAATGATAGACGCGTTCCCAAGGAAGGCTCGAACTCCATTAACATCTCGCTTTGATGGTGAGAATTTTCATAAATTTTTTTCTAGATCTGGGTGCATGCTGAGATTTCTTTGGATTCAAAGCTCTTGCTCATATGAGCAAGCACACACATCTTCAAACTCCTTGAAGAAGACCATAATTTTTTGGTTCTTCAAACCTAGATGCCGATGAAGATTGGTAAGGGGTTCTCAGGGTTGCCCACATAACATCAATGCTTGAGGTCCTTGCCCCCCTTGCAACCTCCTCAAGTATGGATTCCTCATTTGCTAGAGTGTCTTTGATTGGAGAATATCAATTTTAGGGAACTTCCTTGGGGGACAGTGCAAGAGGGGAAGGTGGGCCTCATTCTTTCTACTTCCGCTAGCACTACTTTGAGAAATCTTGGACTTTCTTTTTAATGGGCCTCATTCAAATAACTTGATCACTTTTACTTTGACTAGATCCACATCTTGTTCCTTAGTGCTTTGAGAAATCTTGGGCTTTCTTTTTAATGGGCCTCAATCGCATGACTTGATCACCTTTACTTTGACTAGATCCACATCTTGTTCCTCAGTGCCCATTGTAGGCTCCTTTAATGTTTTAAGCACTGGAACTAGAAGTAGCTCTACAATAACATCATGGAGTTCCCCCATGTTGACCTCCACAAAATTTAGCCAAGTCTAAGGGGAAGTGTTTTTTTTTTTTTTCGTCAGAGGAAAAAAAGGATTGATATTTTTGGTCGAAGGAAAAAAAGGATTTATATTATTAAAAAGTAAGAGAAAAATACAGCCAAAGCTCAAGCAACGTCTTTTAGCGCTATATAAGCAACATTCAACTTAGCGTTCTTACATGATTAATATCTAAGGACATCTAAAAGCTGCTCCTACAACTTTGGATATGAGTCCAAAGGTAATTGTTGTTGTCAAAAAATTAAGTCATTATGAGTTTGCCAAATATATTGAAGCAAGGCTGCTTGAAAAAAACTCCACACCTGCGCTTGATAACCCGTCATGGTGCTTTTGTCACCAACAAAGCAACTTTTCATTGAAAAGGAACGTAGATTTGCAAAGTGGCAAACCAACTATGTATTCATCTCCAGAGCGAGGACGTGGGCTCTGGAACACGTGCGAATGCTCTTTTCGAGAGGCTCCTCACCTTGTAAACACGGCGGCCAGAATAAATGGGTCCCTTTTTTTCTTTTTCTTTTTTTTTGGGAGGGGGGGCGCGGGGGGTTTTTCTCTATAAAAAAGCGTGCTGCGAAATGCAAAGCGTTCGCGACTTTGCATTTTGTGTGGTAAAGTGATCGTGTTTTCATCGATGCCTTCTCGCCATCGCCATCGCCATCGCCATCGCCATCTTCTCCATCTCCATTGCCATCGCTCTTCCTCAGTATTTGCTTCAACAGTTTAAGTTTTATATCCCTTTCTCCTTTGCCGATTCCTGCATCTTCATCTCTCCCATGAAATCCCTTTTCCACCATTATTGCCTCGCTTCGTAACCCCCCCCCCCCCTTGACCCTGCTCGCTTTTGCATCTTTCCTCCCCAAGCTCCTCCTCGCTCTCGCCCTGCATTCATGGGTACTGCACCTGCTCGGAGCGTCGCTCAACAAGTCTCGAGGCTTTATCGTTGTCCTCGTAGGCCTGTCGGCTCTCCAGATTTGCTCTTGAAAGAGCCCAAGTTCAGGTTTAAGCAAGCGCTGGTTGTGTCGACACTCGATTGGCCGTTTTTGGCGGAGGGGCGGATGGGCCTCGATCTGGCCAATTCGACACCGTCATGTGCCTGGAATTATTTTACATTAAGGAGCCTCTACACTAGACACGTCTCGCAACTTGCGTCAGCTCCGAACGGGGCCAAGAAAGTTCTATTTGTGGATACTCTCGCACTGGTATGACACAGCGGCATTAGCATCCTGCAACGATTTCTTCATAAATATCAGACACTTAGCCTAGGAAGTTCTACTTTCATTTATTTAAACATGAATTAATATTGGATATGTTCCAGGTCCGAAAGTTGGAGTCACAAGGTTTTACAGTTAGCCAGGCAGAGGCCATAACCGCAGCAATGACCGATGTGCTCAATGACAGCTTGGAAAATGTTGCACAGTCCTTTGTCTCCAAGTCCGAGTTGCAACAGGTATAACTAATGTGGATGCTCTTGCGATGCTTTCTATTACACACATGATATGATGTTTTATTGTTTTTAGATGAAGTTTCATGCATTTGAAGATACTCATTTATTCTAAAGAAGCTGTTGCCGCTCACGTCAACACATTGAACCATGAATATTATATAGATGAAGCCAGCATCACCTCTGCGATGATTTTGCTTGCTTTGTTCTTTTTGGCAGACTTGTCCAATTTACGAATCTGTTGAAGTTAATGCGTTAGCTGTTTCTGGTCGTGGTCCTTGAACAGAATATCATGATGCAGGAAGCTGTCATATCTAAGCTAAAGGCTGATGTCCAAAGCTCACAGGTATGTTGGCTAGTTTACTTAATCCTGTCAGCGTGTGACCTAGCAGAGTGTATACCATAGTTTCAGAATGTAAAATCTTATACATCTCAGGGACTGCTTCTTGTAATGTTTCAATTATGACTTGCAAAAGCAGTTTGATAGAGGTTTTGATGATGACGATGATGAAGTGTTAGCCTTTACTAGAGCTTGAATATGGTGATTGAGGTTTGATGATGACGATGATGTAGTGTTAGCCCTTACTAGAGCTTGAATATGACATATGAGACAAAAAACAGCATTACAAGGTCTCCTATGCATCATTATCGACTAAGGGTCGTACATGTTAACTACAGACCGAGAGTCTTGAAGGTTCTTAGCCTTGAATTCCCAAATGCTTTCTCCTCCTTCTAGGCCTCTCGACTTTTGCTTATAAAGCTGCTATCTGCTCCACTTGCTTTTGGCATAAGCTCGGTTGATATTCATACCTTCGTTCTGTGTTCAATTTATTCTGAGGGCTGCCATCTTGCCTTAGTTTGTGTTGAATGCTATCATCCTGATCAATTACAGATTTGGCCCATTTAATACGTGAACCTCCTTTGCGAAGCTTTAAACGGTTCTACAATTGTGTCTTCTACATGCCATCCGTCTGGCAGCTCCCTACTTGAAATGCTGTATGGCTTTATCACTTTATCCTTCTGCCCTTTTATTTCTTTCTGCACACTTGCATCCATTTTCTCCCCCACTGTTGGAAAGGTCACCTCCCCATCTGTAAGCCAGAGCGTGGGGATGGAGACCTAGGGCAGAACATGCCCAGAGAAAAGCATGGGGCTACCACATGGGCAGCACATGGGCTGCCATGTGGGCAGAAACCAAAGAGAGAACCTAGCAGATGGAAGACATCATGGAGGACAGCAGGGGCTTGGAAAGGCCACGTTGCTGTCTGGGATTGGTTGAGGCAGATCTGCGCAGGAGAATCAGGCTGGAACAGAGCCGATGAGCTGGCAGGTGACATCAGCAGTATACGGGGCTGTATGGAATGGTGCAATGAAGGTGGGACAGCAGCATGAAGTGGCAGCCTGATTAGACAGGCTGGTTGGGCTGGGTAGAGGTTAGTTGAGCATCTTATCAACCCAATTTCAAGGTCCAAGGCTGCCATCAAAGAATACATGATCCTTGCCATGCCAAGGGTATCAAGGCGAATTTGATCAAGTGGAAGCCATGGGATTCACCCAAATAATGGAGTATGCATAATAGGTGAGTGGTGTTGTGGGTGTCTCAAAGAAAAATGGGATCTCTATGTGGCTCTGTTGATCTCAATGTTGCCACCAAAAGAGGTTATTCCGTTGCCATTTGGGTATATATTCTTTCATGGATGCCTATGTTGGATGCAATCAAGTTCGCATATGAGAAATCAGACCTGCCAAAGAGACAACATTTGCCACATCAGGGGAGACGTATGCATGTATAGCCATGTTGTTTGGCATGAGGAATGCAGTTGCTGCTTCCCAAGGCTAGTTAACGACCTCTTTCAAGATTATAGCAGTAACTTCACGGAATTCTCTCTTATTTGTTTCAGTCTACTCTTTCAAGGTTGTATTATTATGGATGACCTTAGTTTATAGATCTGCATTGTTCTTTCCATCAGGCCTTCAAAATGACATCAATGCATGCTTTTTGGGCCTCTATATAAACTATTTATAGCTTTGCAATCACCTAACATAGTGGGTAAAAATTTCCGAAATGATTAGGGTTTAAACTTATATGGGTAGGTCAAACTAATTTCAAATGGAGTATTGTGCTCGATGTCTCATAAGAAGTGAATTGATTGCACCCCTTCATATTTTTCAGTTTTTGGTCTAGTGTTGAGTTTGGGATTTAGCTTTGTGTTTCTTTGATTTATTTCTGGTATGATATGTCCCAGAGATTTTAGAACTTTTAATACACACTTTGTGAAGGGGGCAGGACTTGAGGCCTGAGGGGAAGCTCTGTTGCCGTCTAGTATATTGTATAACTTTTCTTTCTAATGTCAACCATAGACATATAGTATCGTGTTTGACATAATTTTGTATCAATGTGTGGCATGAAATTGAGGTCAGTTCTTTAGTTTGGGCCTCTGCCCACTTATGGATTTATGCAGGAGAACAAAGTCTCAGCGATACAGCGTGAGACTGAAAAGTTACGGACTGATATTGAGAAATTACGAAGTGAAATGAGGTTGGTATGAAGTCTCATGTTTTTATACCAAAGCTCGATTTTCTGTCCTTCATTCAATGGTGCTTATTAGTTCCATGTTCGCAGGTATGAGATGGACAAAGTCACTGCAGGCCAACGGCTGGATCTGAACTTGGAAAGGGGGTAAGGTATCAGGATTACACTATTGTAGGAGTTTTGCCATGTAGACAGACACCTAGGAGTAATAGTTCTGGTCAAAATAGAGATACTGAACTAAAGTGTGCCACAAAATCTTCCAAGTATTCTTACTAATGTGAAAGGTGCTTGTTTTCAAAGACGGATGAGAGAGGAACTTGCAACTCAAAGTGCAGAGACATCTAGTTTGACGAATAAACTTGACAAGGTAAGGTTTTATGGGCTCTGTTTTGTGCTGTTTGACTCTTCTTTGTTATGTATGCAAGATGAAGTTTGTTGTTTCGGTTCAACATCTTTCTGGCATAATATGTTGATCAGGAAATCAATGCTCTGAAAACACAATTGGAAGCTTCAAAGTACGAGGTCATCAAGTACTGTATAGGTTTGTTTCCATCTTTGAGTTGACACATGGTTTTTTCTAATTCTGCTTGTGGTCCAGCAGAATCGTTGATGCCATCAAGTTTTCAGAAGATGGTACACCTATTGTTAGAGATGTACGTTAGATGTGTGGTATAGTATGAGTCTCGAATGCCTCTTTAGTTAGAGGTGCATTTTTTGTTTCTTACATATTTTAAATTGACGCTATTATATCAGCATGCGTGCTCATGAAATCATAGAAAACAAAAGTATTTCAAAATATGACTTCACATAAGAACTGGGAAAACACTGTGGATGATATAATTTGCTGAATATTATGTGCTAAAATAACATAATTTACAGGAGCTTAAGAGTCAAAGTATGATCAAACATTTTTATTATGAAAGTTCAAAGGACTTTTAATGAGAAGATACAAACTTCACAATAGGTAGGAGTCTAGGGTTTAACTTTTAAGAGAAGCTCTGTCTAATAAAAATGATGGACATGATCTTTACTAAAAACCATACAGGAGAATCCTGTATGTTTTTCCATACAAGTTTTTGTTACCTCTTTTTTCTTCTCTTTCGTTTTCTCTTTTATTTTCTGTGTAGATTTTTGGACTTTAGAACAACAAATTTTTTTGACATATTCTAGTCTTATACAGGAGAATCCCTTCAAGGGTTGGGGAGGGGGGGAGTTTGGCACCTTGCTTGTCAACGCCTCTAGGCGTAGAGGCGTAAACTGGACCTAATTATGTTGTAGAAGAGATTGTGAAAATATAAAATTCTAATTTATATTCAACTCATTCTTGGATGTTTCTTTTTGAGGCCAGAAGGTCCGTCCTGGTTGGTAAACTTACCTTCATTGCTACAGCTAGAAAATCTGGTGGACTGAGGGTGTATCACGTGACACGTCTATGTATTACCTTATCATAATATGCCATTTTCCCTGTGAATGTTGTGTAGACATATAGGTGGATGCTGCAGAATGAAAGTAACAAAAGAAAAATCTTTTGTGAGCCATTTCAACCCTGCCTTCTGCTAACTTGTCAGCAGATATTACCTCCCATCTGTTTTTGGAAGCTACACTGCTTGCCTCCAGCCTTCATAGAGACCTCTATGTGGCTCTTTTTTACTCTAGCTTTGTTGAAGTTGGTCCTATCATCATTGATATCAATGAGACTTACAAGGTCTAAATTTGGATTCTGTAGCTGATTCATTTCAGTCTCATATGTCATGATCAGGACCTTAGCTGCATGCTTTCTGGCTTATGGTATAGGCACATGGGAAAGGGAAAGGGAAAGGGAGCATGGAAAACTGAAGTGGATACAGTAACGGGATGGAAAAGCGGGGTACCCTACATCAGATGCCTTTTTAAACAAAATGTTTAAGCTGTTTCACAAGTTGGAAAGAGAACTAACAGATGGAAAATGGTGCCCAAAGTTGCTGTCCAATATACAACAGCATTACAACATTCATGCTATAAAAGTGCCTACTCTAAAAGATGAGGTGAGAAATACATGGTCCATTGGTACCAGTTTTTGAGGAAGAGCAACTGCAGAGATGCAACAAAGATGCTGCCATAAGTCACATTCGATCATTTGTGATAAGTATCCCATCCAATGATGTGCTCTGTTGCTTACTGTATTCCATCAAAGTATCCAATTGTACACAAAGATTGGACTCTTTCATACCCAAATTACCTTCTTTGCTTCGAGGCCATAAACTGAAATTTCCTCATAAGCTTTTGCAAGGGGATGAGCTGAACCCTCTGCTGATTCAGAAAGACCGTCTTGATACTTCATAATCTTTCAAGCCTTTTGTTGGATGTAATAAGGCCAAAATTGGGTCAAGTTAGCGCATGTCAAGATTAATCTTGTCAGGGGCTAAAACAGATCTAAGGTACCCTCCCGATCTATAAATATGGCAGTATATGTAATTGGTGGCACAAAAGACATAATCTATAGCCACCGCAGGGTCTGGAGTTGGGTGGTACAAAAGACATAATCTATAGCCATTGCAGGGTGTGGAGTTGGGTGGTAAAAAAAAGGTGTCTCAATTGTTAGAAACTACATGTTTTCTTCAGCCACTACTGTAGACTTGGGGTTGCAATAGCATACAGTGCTTTTGCAAATGGCACTGAAATGGTGTGGTGGATGTACTTTCTAGCGCCATGAAGCTATGTGATTTTTGAAGCAATATATTTACTCCAATGATCTCTGACTGCCCCATGTTTTTCCCCTGTGCAGCTTTCTGATAGGGTATTTGCAGGATAATTTCCTGGATCGACTTTCTTAGTCTTTCAGAAGTAACTCTCTTCTATGTATGTGCTGCAGGTACCATTGTTTCAGTAACAGCCCTTGGTCTTGCTTTGCTCCGCATTTTTAAATAGTACATCAACAGTGCTGGTAAGTTTCATTCTCATTACCATCACTGTTGTTTCATTTTTCAAAAGCATTTTGCGTCTTGGGATTCTAATGACCTTTCTCCTGCCCTATTACCAGTTCATCAGTTGACATCTGTCAACAATACATGCAAGTCCCAATTCTTTGGTGCTACAAAAGGGTGCCCAAAATATTCTTTCAAAACAGGTCAAAACTCAGATGTATTAATATACCATACATAATGTGCTTTCTACATATTCTGTAACTTTCAAGGTCCATCATGGCCGCAACATAAAGCTATCAAGGTTGTAGGTTTCAGCCGCCAATGATTACAGAATGTTATTTTTGCAATGCGAAAAGCATAATTGAATTTCACATTATTGTGACTCACGAAGGGTTATTTTTGGACAAGACCTCATATCTTGATTCAGAGTCTACAGTGGCCTTACTGGACTGTTGGGTGTTTTTCGACTTCATGTCGGGGGCATTGAGTAGAAAGGTTTTTTCGGTAGTTCATTTTTTGTGGGGGTGGGTGTTGGCGGAAGAGAGAACGCTGCAGAATATTTCGGAACCTACAATTTGTGCTATGGACAACAAAGACGGGGCCTGGGATTGTGTAATTTTAACCATTTTCCCATGCCACAGTTGTCACAATGGTGTGTTGCAATAATTGTGCAATTTGTCATAGGCGGAAGGTTGTTGTCAAGAGAGTCAATGCTGACAGAATGTACTGCGATAACGTGTAGACTTTCTGTAAGATCCTGCAAGCAGTTTTGGATGGGTACTCTTTTTCAACTCTACATAGGTGTCACAAGTTTATATATTGTTTGTGATTTATGAGATGCTGGCAGTGCGAAACACTTAATCCGCTTAATAAATGCACAAGGAAAACAGACCAACCACAAAGATGGGAAATGAATGCAGATAGTCTGGTTCTTAGTTTTTTTTGCCCCCTTGCATAAAGATAATTGATTTTCTGTCTGTCCATCGAGTTTTGAGAGGGCTGCTTTATATCTACACCTAGCTGACTGAAGGCATGGTTATCTGCAAGTATGAGCAATGAGCATTTCAACCCACCAAGCGCAATTGGATGTGGCCGTTAACATTTTGCACCGGATACGTGCATTTAGCAGGCAGCTTCTGCTGACTGCAGTAAACATCCTGCCACGATAGAAGTGTCGATTGTCTGCCTGACGTTCTTAGGGGGGATCAGGAAAGTTTAGAAGTTGCGGCAGTGTGCTCCTGGGAAGTTAAAACTTTCAAGCTTTTACAGATGGGTCTCTCCAAGGTTGGACTGCTTATCAGGTTCATGGAAGGGCTCTGTTTGACCATGCCAGGGTCTATGTGTTCAAGGTTGCAAATCAACGCAGTGTGTGATAGTCAAAATGGCATGGAGGATTAGGAAGGTTGGTTGTGGTTAGGTGAAATTAGGGTTGCTCTTTTAAGTTTCGTGCTCTCTTTAGTCTCCAGCTCCACCCTCCCCTCCATGCATACTGCAGCTCCATTTTCTTACTATTTCACCTTGATTCCTTAAAATCATGCGTTTTTCTTGCTATGGACCGTGGTTCCTTACATTTTTTGCCTCCTACCTCATGTGGCTTTTAACTACCTTGCCAAGATAAAAGATTTCTTTGGAACTCTACTTGTTTAATATAAAGATTTTTGCTTTGGTTCGAGGGGTAACCGTTGTGAATATATATAGGTGGGACAAGCAAAGGGGCTTGCGTTAGTTGCCGACGAGCACCTAGCATAGGTGTTGAGTGTCAAACATTATGTTGAAAAGTGTTTCAAGTTTGTTGAGACTTGTTATATTTGTGGGTTTGCATGAGTTGTCTTATAGGGCCCTAGGGCTACAGATGATTATTACCATGTGGAGTGGGGTAAAAAGCATTTAGGATATTTAAATTTTATAGCCAAGCATTCATTCAAAAAGTGTGGATGTGGCATAATAGGTACTTAGATTGATTTTGGGGCCTATTAATTAATTTGTTTCAAGGAGGGGGGGGGGTAAGCAAATCAGCGTGCGACTGAGCCGAGAGGCGATTAATCAAGCTGCGCATTGATTAATGAAGTGTCGGTGGGCCCCCTTGATTCGAGAAGCTTCGTAACCGCCCTTATCGTGGGTATATGAGGGGGAAGGGGGGGGAGTGAGACATAGAGAGGGAGAGAGGGGGAGGTAGAGGGAGAGGGGAGGGCTGAGCAGAGAGGGGGAGAGAGGGGAGGGCTGAGGGGGAAGGAGAGGAGAGGGTGGAGAGGAAGCAAGAGAGGAAGGTGGAGAGGAAGTAGAAGAGGAAGGACAGGAGAAGTGGGAGCGGATGACAACGGCGGAAGGAGAGAGAGCAGGGAGAAGAGAGCGGGGAGAGAACAGGGAGAAGACGAGGGGGGGGAGATTAATTAATTGATATGGGAGAGATTAGGTTAATTGCGGACAGAGGGGGTGTATTTCTTAATATTGGGAATGTGTCATTAGTCATCTCTAGCTCTTGCTTAATGCATGCTTGTTTTTAATATTGAGGTTCTTTGATAGTTCAATTTGTTGGAAATGCTCTACTATAGTTCTTTACTATAGTCGTTAGTCGTCTCTAGCTCTTGCTTACCGCATGCTTGCCTTTTATACTTGGGATTCTTTGATAGCTAAATCTAAGGTAGACCAATCTTCTCGACTAAAATCTTTTTTTTTTTTGTATTTGAGATCTACCATTCATGAAATAGAGGTGAATAGAGGACTTAGGCTACTCGACAAAAAATCGATTGTTTGCATAACATGATTATGCTTCAGTTGAAAAATGACAATTGAGAAGTTGAAGACAAAAGCTTCTTACCCATTAAGGTAAGCATATCATTGCATGCATGTTAAAGTGAAGCTGCACCTAGATTTGACAAATGGATATCTTGGAGGATAAATCATAGGGTATTGCATAAAGTGATTGCTTGGAGTTAAAAACAATGAACTTTTGAGAAGTTACTGACCAAAACTTGTATGGTTGTTTAAGGTATAATGTAATTGCAAGCATGTTTACATGTTTAGATGTATCGAAAAGAAGGGCATATAGACCACGGATGCATAACTAGTGTTATTCACAAGGAAAACCTTTCTATGGGGTAGAGAGAGAGAATAAAACCTACTAAGCGTGGTGGGACAACATAATGGAAAGTTTTCAAGGTAAATGATGATGTCAGTGGGGATGTCATAGTAGCTAGTCCTTGCTATGCATGATGGAGTTTGTGGTTTTCAACCTTGTGAGTGACTATCATGAGATTGAAACTGCACTATGTTGTGTTTTTAGAGGATGAGTTTGGGAATGTTCCTGAATTCATCTAGGTATTTGCTTCTGCCGTATTAGCGGACATGCAAATTTCACCTTGTGAAGTTTTCGTCCAAGTTGCGGCCTGCTAGTATTGTGATAATTTTTTCTGTCTGGTGCGTTGCCCTATCGGCTAGATTTAGATTTAGATGCTCGTTGGGTAGAGACTAAAATGAAAACGTTTAGACTTCACAAGCAGTTGTAGCTTGGATGAAGAGATTTTGGACTACCTTTTGATTAGCCTTCTCCTTTAGTGCTAGCCTTCATCATGGCTGAGTCTGCCCTTCACCTTTGGAGTGCCGACAGAAACTCAGTACGAAGACTTTGTATAAATGGATGCTCAAGTATGTTTGGGTGTGTGGATTTGTATGTGTGAGAGCATATTTTTATACTATGGTCTACACCCACTGTTGGGCGTTGATGACGTCAGTGGGGATGTCATAGTAGCTAGTCCCTGTTATGCATGATGGAGTTTATGGTTTTCAACCTTGTGAGTGACTATCATGAGATTGAAACTGCACTATGTTGTGTTTTTAGAGGATGAGTTCCTGGATTCATCCAGGTAAATGCTACAATATAATAAGATAGATGATGGGGATAAAGTGAATCCCTTATCCAACATTTGAGTTGGCTAGGTCACAGATAATGGGACAGTGGGAAACTTTTGAAACCAACAATGAAGAAAAAATTCAATTAAAAATAGCATCATGAGTTGGCTTGACGTTGGGATAGACATACTAGATTCCCATATCCAATATTTGCATGACTTGAGTAGAGACTTTTTACCAACTAATCTCAAGATTTGAAATTCAAATGCAGATTCTAATTTATGAGAAACGTATGTGCAAAACAATCCAAATCTACCAATGGGATAGCCCTTTGGGATATATTTGATGCAAGATGTATTGACAAAAAACAACTTAGTATGTAATAAGAGAGTTGACATACTTTATATAGGACATGCTAAGGTTGGCATCATAGAAATAGATAACCACAAAAAGCACATTTTATATCGTGAATTAAGATGATCTTTATGAATTAAAGGTATGAAGTATGTCCCTACGATGTTCAAGGTCTTGAATTATTGTCGGGTTTAGTGGCGAGGAGCTTCTAGTGGTGCATGTGTGTTGTTCTGGTTTCTGAAAGCCATGCCCAGGTAGGGAGAGGTCAGAAACGTTGTCGGTTGTCTAAGTCTCTCGAGGTAAGTCTGATGAGTGAGGAAGCTGGTGTCTCATAGTTGGTGCAAGCTGTTGGAGAGAGCAAGGATGCGGTTCAAGCAAACACCGCTCAAGATCACTTTCAAACCCCTGTTAGTGTTGAGGAAGGGCGCTCGTATGCCGATCCCCTCACTGGGAAGTTGCCTGGAGGTTTCTCCCCTTTGTCGGATACTTAAGCTAATTCCCTTCTCAAGCAGGAACTAGGGTGGAGGCTGAGGGAAGCGGAGGGGAAAGGCCTCCTTGATGGTGAGGTCCATTCGGTCTCCTGTGAGATTTCGCTTGACATGGTCAATCCTAAATTTGAGCGTCTTGCGCGAGGGGGCGTCTCCTTGTTCTTTACTAGCAAGGTCTCAATCCTGAGGGATCTTAGCCAGCTCTTGCTCTCTCAATGTGATTATCTTGCTTCCCTCGCTTTGTTGGGAAAGGGTTTTTCTTGGTGTGTTGTTTCTCTGAGTCTATTCGTGATCGATTGGTGGGTAGTACGCTGTTGTTTGAGGGGACAATGGTGCTGGTGGTGCCCTGGACCCCTCCTTTAGTGTGGGACAATTTCTCTTCACGACTGTCCAGTCTGGGTTGAGTTTCTTGAACTGCCGTCTTGGCTGAGCTCGTTTGTTGATCAGATTGCTTCGTCCTTGGGCAGTCTTGTGGGTACCTGCTCCGCCTAGAAGAGAGAACGGTCCCAAGAAAGCCGACAATACTAAGCTTGCAAGAGGCCCAGTGGACGGGGAGGTTCGTAACCCACTGTATAGGCCTCAGGAGAGTGGTGTGGTCGTTGAGAGAGAGTCGGTGGATGCCAAGCGTGGAAATGAGCCCAAGGAGGCAACGGTTGCACAAGGTATCTCTGAGGAGAAGACTGCAAACCCGGTGGTGGTGCCTTCGTCTCTTGAAGGTCGAGAGGGGAAGGAACCCTAGAAGTCTGAGACAGTTAGGTCCTTCAACCCTTGGAAATTCGTCACCAAGAAGGATAGGGTTGTGGAAATTTACACAGCTCAATCTTATGTGGAGGAACCTCCAAGGAGTCCCAAACCAAAAGCATCTATGGTGCCTTAGACAGATCCTGGAGCGCGGGTCCAAATTAGCTCTCAAGACAGTCTTGCTCAGTGCTCAGACCAGATGCAGATTGAGGGTGAAGAGTCTTCGTTCAATAAGGACGCTGCTGAAAGATGCTCAAGTGCGGAGTTGGGGGCAGGAGGGTATGGGAAGGAAAATATGCTGGTGTGGGCAGATGAGTCGGTGGGAGTGAGTCAGGAGGCTGCTTCGGGTGACCTACAAACGCTGGACGCCAATCATCGCAAGAGGATCCTGGAGGCCAGTAATAAGAACTTCCCAAGTGAGGAGATTCAGAAGGTGGCTGCCCGTTCTTTTCCGAAGAGGGTTAAGGATATGGCCAGGAATCATAAGGTTGCAAGGAAAATCGATTTCACTATCTTCGCGATGCTGTTAAAGCCCTCACACAGTAAAGAGGCTGCCAAGGTGACTGTGATCTATTGCGAGGGGCTTGTAGTCAGTTTAAACAGAAATGTTGTTTGTCCCTTATTGCTCGGAGGAAGCCATACATTGTGCTGTTGCAAGAATGTAAGTGCAAGGACAATGATGCGCTTTGGTTTGCTTTCAAAAAATTGGGGTTTTCTGTTCTGGTTAATTGCCCCTTCAGAGGTAAAGGGGGCTCGGCGATTGTTGCTTGGGATGACTGTGATGTATTGGAATTTGCGAGGGGCTTGTAGTCAGTTTAAACAGAAATGTTGTTTGTCCCTTATTGCTCGGAGGAAGCCATACATTGTGCTGTTGCAAGAATGTAAGTGCAAGGACAATGATGCGCTTTGGTTTGCTTTCAAAAAATTGGGGTTTTCTGTTCTGGTTAATCGCCCCTTCAGAGGTAAACGGGGCTCGGCAATTGTTGCTTGGGATTCTATGAGCTTGTAGGAAATTGATCGACATCCTTGGGTTGGTATATCACGGCCAGGGTCTCTGTTCGTGGTTTCGCTTTCTGTGTGGCGAGTGTGCTCCAAACACGGCTAGCTCTTGTCTTAATTGTTGGAATGACTTGAGGGCGTCTTTATCTGATGCATGTTGGCTGATTGGTGGTGACTGGAACATGACTGTCAATCAGGAGGACCGGTCTCATGCAAATGGTACCATTATGGGAAAAGAAAAGGAAGCCTGGGAATGCCTATGTCTCTCTTGGGGTTTGACGGATTGTGCTGAACTTAATAGTGAAAGGGGTGCGCTCTTCTCTTAGAACAATAGGAGAAAAGGGCCGGAATTTAGGGCAGCCAGGTTGGACAGGTTCTATAGTTCCAATGATGGGTCGTGGATGAAGACGTACGGCAATTTCTGATCATGCCCCTGTGGCTTGGTCCTTTTCGGGGTAGAGAGGCCCCTTGACATTCCTTTCAAATTAGCCAATAGGTGGTTGCTGAATGATGATTTCTGTAATCAGATCAGAGATGTTTAGAAGGAGTGCACTCATAGCTTGGAAGACCCATGTCTTAGATGGGATGCAGGTATTAGGGGCGTCCATCTTTTTGCTAAGCAATGGGCCAAGTAGGTAGTAGACAGGTCTGGCTGAAGGTAGGTGATTGCCCCTCCAAGATGTTTTTCCAAGCTAATAGGAGGAAGCATACCCGGGACAACATTGACAGAGTCCAAGACAAGGATGGAAAGTTGGTCACGAGTGTGTGGCACATTGCTGATGTTTTCAGAAGGGAATGGGTGCAGATAGTAGGCAGACAGCTGGTGCTGGATGCAGCCTGGAAGGAGAGTGTAAATAGACTCTTGGCCCTCGTTGGCATTAGAGTTCCTCAGGAGCAAAAGGTCAGACTGAATCAACAGTTCTTGGTCTTGGAATTCGAAGAGGCGTTATAGCAAATGAAGCCAGATAAATCCCGGGAACCTGATGGTCTATCTGTGGAGTTTTTCCATCACTTTTGGAATCTCTTGAAAGAGGATTTTCTCTTTGTGTCCAATGCTTTGGTTGAGCGGGGGTTCTTATCTGAAGGCATGAATGCTGGGCTACTGAAGCTCTTTCCTAAGCGTCCTGATAGGCTAAGAGTAGGTGATTGGAGGCCAATCTTCATGTTGAATGTATCATACAAATTAATAGCCAAACCTCTTGCAGTGAGAGTCCAAAGTACTTGCATGCAGTTGATAGAGAGCAGAATGGATTTATAAAGGGACGAGATATTTTAGAAAATATCCTTAATGTTTCATTGGTTCTTGACTATGCAGTGTTTTCGGGACAAAAGTGTGTGGTCTTGGGGGTAGATTTTGACAAGGCATATGACCGGATATCTTCTGCAGCACTTGGATTTTGGGGAAGATTTGATCAAGAAAGTCTGTACCTTGTTTGGACATGGCAGAATGGTCTTGGGGGTAGATTTTGACAAGGCAAACGACCGGATATCTTTTGCAGCACTTGGATTTTGGGGAAGATTTGATAACGAAAGTCTGTACGTTGTTTGGACATGGCAGAATGGTCTTGGGGGTAGATTTTGACAAGGCATACGACTGGATATCTTCTGAAGCACTTGGATTTTGGGGAAGATTTGATCAAGAAAGTCTGTACGTTGTTTGGACATGCTTCTGCCATTTTATGCATCAATGGAGGTGTGACTGGCAAATTTGGGTTGTGTAGATCTGTAAGGCAGGGGTGCCCGCTGGCCCCCCTCCTATTTGCTATTCGTACGATTCCATTAATGAGTAGTATCAAATATCTTTTGAGTCAAGGCTTGCTGAAGGGGGTTAGACTCCCAGCTGGCATCACTTCTAGTCTTTGTGGAGGAGGTGAAGGCAAGTGTGGACTGTTTATCTCAGCTCTTGCAGTGTCACTGTGCTGCCTCGGCTTTGGTCTGCAGTCCCAGAAAGGCTTATGCTTTAAGGACCTCTTTGGAACCAGTTCCGGAGTGGGCGCTTCCTTGCCTGTGAATGGGGTGGCTAGAGGTCAGAATGTACTCTATTTGGGAGCTCCTCTGGGTCTTGGCCTTACACTCCAGCAACAATTTAATTGGATAAAAGACCGTATTAGAGTGAAGTTGCAACTTTGGAATGGTCTAGCTCTGGGATGGAACGCCAGAGCCTTGATAATCAAGCATGTTTAGCTGCTTCTACCACTTATGTTTCGTCAGTTTGGTGCTTCAGGTCATCACATGGGCAGGAAATAGAGAGGATGGTAAGGGCTTCTCTTTGGGCTGAGGAATCTGTACAAGGCGGCTTCATTACATCCCTTGGGAACCACTGAAGGCTTCCAAAAATCAGGGGAGATTGGCCCTCCTTGACATTCGGTTAAGGAACTTATCTCTGCTTATCAAAGCTGTTTAAAAGTACTGCTCCTTGGGTTGAGGTGCTCTGTGATTTCATTAATAGCAGTGGAGGGAAGGGTGTGGGTACCTGGATTAATCTTTCGTGGTATGATAAGCTTGTGTCCCGGTTCCCTCTGAAAGTTAAAAGGGTCCGATCTAATTGTAGGGATAATAGAAGCCTGGAAATGCTCTATGCAACTGCTAAAGTGGAAAGGTAGGGTTGGCTTAAGAGGTCACTCGAGTTTGCTTGAAAATATTTGGTGGGGGTTAGCTACCACTGTTGAGGGGAAACCGCTGGCTGCCTGCCTTTTACATTCGAAGAGCTAGGGCTATATAAAAAAGGGGTGAAATGCTGCTGAATCTGTGGGATGTGAAGCAGGCCTTTTGGAAGCCGCTTGATAGAGTCAGGAGAGAGTTCAACCTTTCTCAGGTGGAAGCTACATTTCTCTCGAATGTAGTGGCCAGTTTGCCTCAGCCTTGGCCAACTAACTCATTTCCATCTCCTCAATGGAGGGAGTCCCAATGGTTGGTGGGGTGCACTAAGATGTCCAAGCTAGTCCCCAGGATATGTTACAGAGAACAGTTAAAATGGAATGCGGGTAGTCGGGACCTAAATTCTATTTGGAACACTCGGAGAATCCCACGCTGGTGGCAAGATAGGTTGGAGGAGACGTGGAAGTCCCCCCTCCCAGGCAAGTTTAAATTCTTTCTTTGGAAGCTCTTCCATGCTTGCCGGTTAGGAGCAGGTTGGCGAGGTGGATGCAGATCAATCCCTTGTGTGCGCTCTGTGGTCTCTCCCAGATGAAGATTCGACACCTGTTTTGGGAGTGCTCTACAGTGAGGCCGGTTGGGAGAAAGTTGGAGCATGCCTTTATAGCGGTAGGACTGATTGGTGCTGCTGATAAAGCAGTAGTTGGTGGTTGGCGTTGCTTGGGCACACTACGAGGGTGCTGACGGTCGTGGCTGCTTGGTGGATTTTCCTCCATGCTGCTCTGCTGTTGGCATGATTTGGTCCGCTAGGAATTACTTAATATTCTGTAATTCAGTTCCCATTGGGTCGAGACTCCCTTGGCTACTGAATGAACTGAAAGAGAACCTGGGGAATCTAGGGGTGCTGGTTTCCATAAAAGTTTCGTTGGCCGGTAAGTGTATTGTGAATGTTGATAACTGTCTGTAGCTTGGTTACTGCCTCTGCAGTGCAGGCCAACTTCTGCCCACAGTGATGGCCTTGTTTTTGTATCAGGTCTTTTTTGGGTTTGACCTCCCGAAGTAATAAAGCCTGCACTTTATGAGCTCAAAAAAAAAAAGATGATCTTTGTGAATTAAAAGGGAATGCTTGGAGCATACGTGGTTTAAAAGCTTATGGTGGAGTGGTGTATAACCACACGTATGATCTTGATAAACTTCTGTAGCTATTCATTTGACAGAGAAGGGAGACGTGAAAACACCTTTTAATATACAGCAAGTTTTAAAGAGACTTATATCTTAATGAGCCTAATGCTTTAGTATTATTAAATTTTTTTGAAATCATGGTTCATATTCTCCTTCACCTTACTTGACACAATCTTTTATTGGAAATACACTTCGATAAAAGCTTACAAAAAATAAGATCCATAAGAACAGAGCCTTGGATAAGGGCATAACAAATGAGCTATTTCAATAAAGAAAGGAACTCCATAACATTGTAAGTACAACCCATGTGAGGGTAGTTCATTGTTAATGTGGGTGGTTTCCTCCTCGACAACAATCATGTAGATGGAGAATTGGTAGTACAATTGAGGAAGTATAACATCATCAATTGTTTACCGTAGTGAATATAATTTTGCAACATGACCTTCGAATGACCCCTCAAAGAATTGCCTTATAGGTTTAAAACATAATAAAACCGAATATTTCTACCACCTTTCTCTCTACGATCAGTGACAATATTGTGAAATATAAAAATAAAATGAGTCAAATTATTTCCATTTGCGCTAACACCACCCTTATTTCCATTTGTGTTAAGATCACCCTTTTTGCAATAACCAGTAGTTCGTAAGGCCTATTGTTACACATAAATGGAATCCCTTGCCACTAGTAAAGTGTTATCACAAAACAAACTTTCTTCCCACTCTATAAATAATGGTTTCACCTGTTCAAATGACAATAATGTGAATACCTTTCATTTTCAAAGTAGAACAAAGAATTTCTTAAAGGTTTATACAAAACATAGAATCTTCATATAATCTCACCTTGCACTACAATAAAAACGAGAATTTTCTAACATCCTTCCTTTATGAGCAACCTTGTGAGATATATTAACAATGTGATATTCAACTATTTGGTTTTTTTTCTATAGTTGCCTTATTACTTTAGCAGGACTACAACTTTTAGACAACCCTTGCCTCACAATCAAAATACATTAGAAACATGATATCAAATTATGTTAATTTCTTTTTGTCAATAAAGGTATTGTAAAATGCATGTTAAAAACATAGCAATTGAGACAATGCCACTATATACTAAAAGTATACTCGTAGCTCTCTTTATGCTACAATCAACAATCAACAAGTTGTGAGGCCTATCACTTCACATTAGTGGTTCACTTGTCATGGTTAAATCTTCATCATGGCAAAAACTTCCAAGAAACCCTTCAAAGGGTTGTCTTGTAACTTACTATG
Source organism: Dipteris shenzhenensis (assembly GCF_047967505.1). NCBI lineage: Eukaryota > Viridiplantae > Streptophyta > Polypodiopsida > Gleicheniales > Dipteridaceae > Dipteris > Dipteris shenzhenensis. Next base: position 16,765,780 of record NC_141604.1, read on the forward strand.
ATTTTGAGATGCAATATCCAATGATTGCATCTCTCTCATCTAAATTGGTTTTCCCATTCGATAATCTTCATAGTATTTGCATTTTTTGACATTGTCTGTCCTCTCAAGGTAATGATAAGATTTTGCTTATGAACTCTTGTGCAAAGAAATATATTACTTCAAAAAATTGTATTTTATGTTGGTGGAATTGTCTCTTAAAATATGGTCGCTACCCTTGCTAGCAAAGGTAAAATTTTATTCAATGATTCTACTCCTTGATTGTATCACTTTAGATATTTCCTACCAGTTACACACACTAGACAACTACTTGTTCACCACAATAAGATCAACTTGATGTCAAAATATCTACATTTTTTATTATGAAGAACTCAAGAGTTCTCACAATGAAGATACATTATCTACTTACTTGAAAGGAATTCGATAGTAGACACACACACTCATCATACCCAAAAGTTCAAATAATAAACAAGAATGTGCCTTCTAGTGTAAAAAATCAACTTTGAGGTGGAAATTTTGCAACAATTGTGCCCCAATAACTAATGTATTTTTGCCTCATTGCCCATATAAAATATGCACACGTTATGGAGTTCATTACAATTCAAAACCGTTGCACATCATATAAGATGCCACCCTTAACACACCATTAAGCCATATGGGAAGCTAATAATGATCCTTGAAATTAACTAGAAGGATACCCCAGACATCAAGGCATTCAATGTGCACAAGATGATTTTGATTTCTTAATCAATAAGTGCATATCGCTCGATAGGACATCATAAGGAACAAGTTGGTAGAGATTATGTCAAAAACTAGGTGTGAAGGTCTTGATAAATTTTCTTGACCTAGACCATCAATGTCGGTCTAACCATCCCACCCCTTTTTTTGAAGAGCATGTGGAGAAGTGATTCAATAAAGTGTCTCTATTAACAATGAAGGGTTGCGTACATAGCAAATCCCTAGATGTGCAAGCACTAAGGAGGACCCACCACTTCCTATATTTTCATCAATCTTTCATAAAATCTAACCTGTAAAGGTGCATGGAACTATGACCACTTAGGAAACGCATCTTCAATAAGGTGTTAGCAAGGCTCCACATAAGCAAAGCGTTTTACATGATCCATAAAAAATCTCGCATCAAACTCAAATCTCAAATGTTGTGAAGTTAAGAAGTCTAGTTCGTGTTATTAGGTGGCAAGCCTAGCTAGTATACACAAATCTTCCTACTACAATAAAATGGCTATCTCTTCCCTTGCACTTATTAAACAAAGCCTATTGTCTCAAGCACCTTTTTATGCACTTTGCCTCCAACTCTCTTGCCCACAAACCTCCTCTTTTGTTTTGCAATCCTCTCATTCTCTACTTCCCAAGTCCTTGTGGATGGATCCTAAGGAAGTCCCTGCCTCATCTTCAAGTGGGACCACTTAGCTATCACAGCCATGGAATTTGAGATGCATAGTTGAAAGCATGATTATCCACAACCTTGAAGGGGACTCCTAGATCTTAAACTACCCTTTCCTTGAATAAGGGAAATGTTGGAGTTGAGTCACATGCATGGGATTAACAACATACGTTTCGCCTTCAATGAGCATGGTCTTTGCTTCCTTATCATTACCCTAGCTTTTCTAAGACACTCTATCAACTTGGGTGGTCTTGACCTTGGGTTCATGGAAGTGGAGGATAGTGCCTTGATTTAAACAACCATATCAGTGGTAGACAAAGCCATCTAGGATCCCCTAAAGAAGGAGCTAGTGTAGTTTTTGGCCTTGAACATGAAGTGCACCTCCACCAAGTGCTAGTGGGGGGAAGCTACACAGCATAGGCCACCCTTGTCCAAGTCCCCTCGCCTTCAATGTAGTGTCTCCCATGTTCAAGGTGATTGAGAGGGAGCTTCCTTACTTGTTAATGCTAGAACATAGTGCAACATCTACTTGGTATGCTATCTAATAGTGATCCATACATTGATGTTTATCCAAGAGGCGCATGTACCCATTCAACCAATAAAAGAGGTAGCCTTGCCACGCATCAATAGGTGAGAACAAGGATTTGTTCCTACACCATAGGAACGTTGCTCTAGCATGCAAAATGAAGAATTTTTTACATAATCGAGTGTGGATGTAGCAAGGAATTCAAGGTCATTGCATAGGTTGATAAATCCAAATAGCTTGGTAAGAGTAGGTCCTAGAACTAATATATGGCACTGATATTTGCATCCAAAGCCAATTGCTGGCATTGATATGATATATCTATATCTAGAGCTAACATCCAGTAATCGCCACACATCTATAAACAACTGTCATATGTCGACGGCCTGCTCCTAGTTGACTCAATTGCAGTGACTTATATGATGACTCATTAAGAGTGGTACTAGGACATTCAAAAGAACTTAAATCCAAAAGAACATGCATTTATTGTAGATGCTCGTCCACGCAAAGTGAAAGCCACAAAGTTGATGCAAAAAAAAAGATAAGAGTGGTTGATGGCTGATAATCTTGATCTCACTCAGAATTTGCTATCAATCAAATGGATGATGATA